>NW_026733893.1:0-43050 GCF_028476545.2 Physella acuta | reverse complement strand
AGTCAGTGGCGTAGGCAGGATTTGGTCAGGGAGGAAAATGATATTTATATAAATTAGCTGATAAGTAGACAAGGAGATAGCAGTTTAGGAATCTTAGAGATAGTTTTAAACAGTAAAAAATAGGCCATTTGTTTTTGTTATCTTTATCACCTAGTTTAAGCTGCGACGATTGGAAAATTTCGTCATTCAGCGAGTTACTTCCTGCTCGTGACGTCACGGCACAGGAAAACGATTTAATAAGGTCAATATTAAAAAAGTAAGTCTGTATGGATTTTTTCATAAATTTTTATTGTAAATGGGGGGGGGGGGGGGGCACTTGAAACTTCCTGAGTTGGTGGGGGTGAATACTGGCTAAATATAAGATAAAAATTTTAAAATTTCGACTGTTGGAGGGGATGGTGGACGTGCTCCGGTGTGTTGGGGGGTGGGGTGTGGTGAATGGTAAAGAAACACTGCACACACTCATCTAAATACACACATGTTCATGTTTGTGTGCTTTTCATCAACTTAATACATAAGATGACATATTTCCGTTGCAAGTGATACATGTTCACATTGTCTGATAACTTAGATGTTTTTTCGGATGCGAGGTTACAGGTCAACTCTACTGCATCTGCTGCCCTATTGATCGCCATGTATACACGTTGTTGTCTGATCACATTCGTATACACATTCCTGTCTAATAACATTCATGTACACCAGGGGTCTCCAAACTACGGCCCGCGGGCCGGATGCGGCAAGCGAGTCCTCTCATCCGGCCCTCGGAGATCTTTTTGAGAAAAATTTGAGAACAAACTTGGACCTAGAGTCTGTTGTCGGTCCTCGACAATGTTTCTTTCAGGCTTTTTTTCTCGGGTAGGGGGCACTTGAAATTTGAATATATATATATATATATATATATATATATATATATATATATATATATATTAAATTCCGTTGGGGGGGGGGGGGGGCTCCGCCACCCCGAAGACATGCCTGGAAGAAACTCTGGCCCCCGAACTTATATTTGATAGTTAATTCGGCCCTCGGTCTGAAAAGTTAGGAGACCCCTGATTCCTGTCTAATTACAGTCTTGTACAAATCTTGTCTAATCCCAGTCAATGTTTCTTCCAGACTTTTTTCTCGGGGGGGGGGGGGGCTCTTGAAATTTTCGGGGGGGGGGGTGGTAGACTTTCTTCGGGGGGGGGGGGGATGGGGGGCGGACACTGTTAAAAGTATATATTTTCTATATAAATTATATAAATTTCGGTTCGTTCGGGGGGGGGGGGGTAAAAAAATTTCGGGGGGTCTTTGACCCCCGAAGAGATGCCTGGAAGAAACTCTGATCCCAGTCTTGTACATAATCTTGTCTAATCAGAGTCGTGTACACAATCTTGTCTAATCAGAGTCGTGTACACATTCCTGTCTAATCACAGTCGTGTACCCAACAGTGTCGATGAATACACACCGTAGACCACTCGTTGAGTTTGTTTTTTATTGTTTCAGAAATGTCAAGCATGTTATGATCAATCCCGACCTAGCAATCAGTGTCAGTAACAAAGGTGGGTAGGCTAAACCTAACAGCAAAATGTTTACTTTGTAGACAGCATAAATACAATTCTATAGCCCTATCGTTGTGTATAAAGTATCATTGTTACAAAGCTTTGCATTTGAAAATAAATTAAAAAAATACTAGAACACGAATCCATTTTTAAGTGTTTTTGTTTTTATTTCAATATATCGTCTCAGTTTAGATAAAACCTTTCTATAGAAATTTGTATTCATGATATTTCTGATAAGTTTTAACAAAACTGGTTACTTCTTTCTTGCCCAGGTAAACTACCTGCCCTAAAGCCCTGTTCCAAATTTAGCACGAAAATCACGTGGTCGAAGGGCGTGGCAACTACAGGATTTTGGTCACGTGGCCTTGTCTGGAACAGCCTGACCTGCAGCCGGCCTCAGATGACGTACAAATGGACAACCAACTGTTTGAGAAACACGGATGTTGTCGTCATCGGGGACTTGAACGCCGAGCGAATGTTCTGGCAATTGGCTGGTATTTCCGGGTGTAGACCGGTTGGTGCTAGTCAGGATACTATGACAACCGGGGAGGTGTGTTTAAACAGTGACATCAACTTGAAGATGTGGTTTTCGCCTCACGGATTCCAGACGTTTAACGAACCCAGCAAAGTCCTACGGTACAGTAGCGGAACTCTTCAGATCGACGCCATACCACCACACTCGAGGGTCATCCTGATAGTCCACTTCAGCATCCAGCTCACATTGGCTCACCTCAGCATCACGCACGCGCGGCTTATATCCGTGCGTGAGGCCGTGAAAAGACTACTCACCCGAAACCCTGAAGCGCTGGTTGCTATCAGAGGTCCTCACGTTTACAAAAATGACTTGACTAACGAGCACACTGTAGGAGAAGACAGCATGGGCCAACACTATATAGAAATAATTCATGAAGTTTTTAAGAACTTACAAGATAGAATCATTTTCTTGGACGGATGGGACATGACGGTAGCCCTGGAGAATACCAACTTCCAGCCTACAGACAGGGTCGCTTTCGAGATGATGAGGACGGTTCTGTCCTTCAGGTGTAACGCTACAGGAGGCTACGTACAACGCCGTAAAACCTAAACGTGGTTCTAATATCACTGGCAGGTGGAGTTAATGCTATGTTTATGCTTAATTTTTTTGCTCAAATCCTTAATGTCGGAAGACTTTTGGAATACAGTGAATAGAGGAAAGTTCCCATTGTTGAAAAAAAAGCGGCATATACAATTGAATAATTTTTTTCGGTTCGACATATTTATGCGAATCATTGTTTTCAAACATGAACTTAATAAAATCAAGATATAGATCTCGACTCACCGATGGGCATCTTTATGATTGTCTGCTAACAGGATTATAGTCATGCGCTCCTAATTATGAAGCTCTGGCCAATGAAATGCAATGCCAAAGATCACATTGACTTTATTATATTTTTTAATTAAATGTTTTCTTTGTATTTATGTGTTTTGTTTACTTTCTTTACGTTTTGTAAATACATTTCTCAGTGTGTATGCAATATGAAAAAAAATGCCAAATAATTTTATTATTTTGAAACATTTTTGTTTATTATTTATTAATGCATTATGACTATAAGAAAATAAGAAAATAAATTATGGGAAAATGACAAGTTATGGAAGGAGTTTGTCGATTTAAAATAGGTGGTGCCCGCCTCCCTACCGATATTTTAGAATGTGCTCTAGAGTAAAAAAAAGGTTGGGAACCCCTGCTCTAAACTGTGACTATTGTGAAATATAGTAAGGTTTCTGTTTAAATGTTGTATCAGTTGTGTCACTATTTTGTTTGTTATGCCAATGTTGTTTTTTACTTTTTATTGTTTTCATAACTTGACTTTGCATTACTGTTTTGTTTCACTTTTTATTTTATTATTTTAACTGGATAAAACATCGTTTTAAGGTAAATTTTATCATATTTTTATTTGGTGTCACCCCACAAATGTTATCAACCATTTCAGAACGCACCCCCCACACCCCACCTGTTGACGCCACTAATTTAGACTATGATTAGAAATACTATGCATTTTCTTTTGAGCAAAATCTTTGGTTTTATGAACTTTTCTTCACTGTCCTTGAAAGTTATCAACATATTGACATTCATTGCCTAAGTCTATCAGCAGCAAAATAACAGTGCATGATTTAATGTGGGTTTTCCATTGTCAATACAACTATTACACTGAGTTTATACTTGCTAGAAGAACAAAACAACAACTCATAACAAGAAAGCATACTCGTTCGCTGAGAAAAATGTGTTCATACATTATTAACTAGTTGCTAGTTTTTTTCCTAGACAGAGGCGTAGCGAGGGGGGGGGGGGCAGGGGGGTACATATGTCCCCGTGCGTCGACTCTAGGGGACGCCAAAATGGGTTGAAAAAAAAATTAAAAGCTTATTTTAGCTGCAATTTTGCATTATTAATATAAAAAATATATGTGGGGGGGGGGGCGCTAAATTGAAAGTTTGTCCCCGGGCGCCGGGAAGGGTCGCTACGCCTCTGTCCCTAGACATATATAGCCTACATGTCGCAAGTGTAAACACTGTGCTATCCCGCTTGCGAACATGTCTCTTTTATTCATAAACTTAGTTCAAACGCAACATATGTTTTTATTTAATTGTGCGGGGAAAAAATATTTTATTTTCATTTTTGTGATTCAAATTGCTAGTCAATAAAAAAAAAGTCAGTCTCTTGAGCATTAATGAAAGCTAATCAACTTTGTTCAACCTGTTTTATTTATACCTGTTAACCCTAGATTATCTTTATGCTTAGGTCTACTTCATAGGCAGGACATTACAAGGAAATTTGATTTGTTTTAATCCCAACTTGTAATACACGTGAACGTACACGGGAATTATGCATATGTGTATGTGAAATACACACACATTCACACAAGCAAAACGCTAAGATAAAGTTTTGATTCTTATGAATAAGCATGAATTATACTAACATACGACTGAAGTATACATGGATACATAAAAAATATATATGCATGCATAGGAAAGACTCACGAACACACACAAAATACCGTCAATACACGTGCAAAGTACATCAATACACGTAAAATACGTATAGTTACATGTATAATACATTTGAATATGCTTGAAATATTCATAAATACTATCAGTAACGTAGCCAGGATCGTCTCATGGGGGGGGGGGGGTTCAAACTTTTACCAGGGGACAAACTTTTGATTTGCACCCCCCCCTCAAACTTTCGATTTGCACCCCCCTCATACTTTATATATATATATACCGAGGGGTCTATGGGGGGGGGGGGGGTTATGACCCCCCCCAACCCCCCCCCTACCTACGCCACTGAATACTATAAATAGTACATAATAGTATGAATAGTATATATCAGCGCATACTTAACTAGTCAAACGCTCACGAAAGCTGTTACATCTAGTTTTAATTATTTTCGTATCGCAGCGTGACGAAGTATCCTATACAATAAGGGCAGGGGATAAGGGCGGTAGTTGGATATTTACTGGCGTTTCTCATACCAATATCTATTACCCATAAAAATGTTATTGCACATATTAAATCAAGATAAAAAGACACGATAGGGATACATATATTCAGAAAAAAAGCTTTAGAATACGTTGTCTATCATGCAAATCCTGTGTCCTGAAGTCGAAAAGGGGTTCATATAGGGTAGGGGGGGGGGGGTCATCCATAAATGACGTCACGCTTTTTTGGACGAATTTTACCTCCCCCCTCCCCTCCGTCACACGTCGTCACAAAAAGCCAGACCCTCCCTAAAATGACGTCACACCTCAGCCTATGACCCCCCCTCAAAATTGCAGTTGAATTTTTCTTAAAACATCGATATTTTTCTAAAATCTTGTCTGAACTCTGTCAACATATAGTATTTTGATCAATTCCTATTACAATTTTTTAAAACCGTCTTCTAAAACGCGAAATAAAGTCTAAAACTCTTCTTCTAACATTGCTTTTTAATTATTCAAAAAAGTGACGTCACAACATCTGAACCTCCTCCCCCCCTCCCCCTCATCACACATCATCACAAAATCACGGACCCCCACTCCCCCCTACGAGTGTGACGTCATTTATGGACGACCCCCTATAGTAAAACCCATTTCAAACGTTTGTCATCTGCACTCGTCGTTCAGTTATCGCTTCAGGAATCTTAATAAAACTTAAAATTACACTACTAGTTGAAATCACAGAATATTAGACTTGATTTTAGTGAAACATTTCTTACGTTAAAATTTTTTTACATCTTATTTTATCTATTTTTATAATCTTGAACACATTTTTGCTCCCATAATCGAGAATACAAATATAAGGAAACACCGTGTATCTTATGTCACTCATTTCGCTAGAAGATCTTTCAGACTATACTTTAATTATAAATTATTCTAAAGGCTTTTGAAGACATCGGCAGGAATAAGACGAAAAGAGAGTTTTAATAAGAACAAAGCAACAATAACAAATACATAGTGAAAAAAATAAATACACCTTCAGATTTCAGACTCATTATAACCCCCCCCCCCCTCCCCTCACTACCACACCACGCCTCCAACACCCCCTACCCTTCCTCACCCTCATACCTTCCCTCCGGGGGTCCTGATCTCGTTGTAGACCATTGTCTGACACACTTGGTCAATACTTCACGACACGTGATCAAGATAACAATATTTATTTGTTGTATCGATTAGCCTGACCTGCATTATATATATATATATATATATATATATATATATATATATATATATATATATATATATATATATATATATATAGCAATGTATGTTTGTGTGTGTGTGTGTGTGTGTGTCGGTTTGTTTGTCTTTTATGCATTGCTACACCTCTTATCACATCGCCGTGAAACTTTGGGAAGTTGTTGAGAATATTGCTGGGGAGGTTTCTGCGAAAAAAAAAATTTCAAATTCGCCGGGGTGGCGCCCCGGCAGGGCGCGATTTGTTTTTTCTCTATATGCGGTATATAAAAATAAAAGTCTATTTTGGTTTGACATCGTTCATCCGATAGTCATGAGACTTTGGGGAGTTCATTATACTACTCTAGGGAAGGGTTATGTAAAAAAATAATTTTTAATTTCGCAAAGGCGGCGCTACGGGAGGGTGCGATTTTCCTCTATATATGGTATATAAAAATAATAAAAGTGAATTGCAGTGACACCGTTCATCCGATAGGCATGAAACTTTGGGGAGTTGATTAGAACACTCTAAGGAAGGGTTCTGTACAAAAATACTTTTAATTTCGCAAGGGCGGCGCCACGGGAGGCTGCGATTTTTCTCTATATACGGTTTATAAAAATAAAAGTCTATTTCGGTTTCACACCGTTCATCCGATAAGCATTAAACTTTTGGGAGTTGATTAGAACACTCTAGGGAAGGGTTCTGTACAAAAATCATTTTTAATTTCGCAAGGGCGGCGCCACGGGAGGCTGCGATTTTTCTCTATATACGGTATATAAAAATAATAAAAGTGAATTGCCGTGACACCGTTCACACGATGAAACTTTAGGAAGTTGTTGAGAATATTCCTGGGGAGGTTTCTGCGAAAAATAAATATTTCAAATTCGCAGGGGTGGCGCCCCGACACGGCGCGATTTGTTTTTTCTATATGCGGTATATAAAAATAAAAGTCGATTTTGGTTTGGCATCGTTCATCCGATAGCCATGAGACTTTGGGGAGTTTGATATACCACTCTAGGGAACGGTTCTGTAAAAAAATAATTTTTAATTTCGCAAGGGCGGCGCCACGGGAGGGTCCGATTTTTCTCTATATACGGTATATAAAAATAAAAGTCGATTTTAGTGTGACACCGTTATCCGATAGCCATGAGACTTTGGGGGAGTTGATTGGGACACTCCAGGGAAGGTTTCTGTAATAAAAAAAAAATCCTTTTTTAATTTTGCAAAGGCGGCGCCACGGGAGGCTGTGATTTTTCTCTATATACGGTTTATAAAAATAAAAGTCTATTTCGGTTTCACACAGTTCATCCGTGCACCATGAAACTTTGGGGAGATGATTATATCACTCAATGGTAGGGTTCTGCAAAAAAAAGAAAATTAATATTGCAAGGGCCGCGCTCCCGGGGGGGGGGGGGCGATTTTTTTCTCTATACACGGTATATAAAAAATAAAAATCGGGTGCGGTTCATCCGAATGCCATGAAACTTTAGGGAGTAGATGAGAATACTCCCGAGAACATTTCTGCGAAAAAGAAAACTAAAGTTTCTTATGGGCGGCGCCATATAAGGTACAACTTTCGTCAATACACGGTTTGGCGCCCAGAGTGTTAGAGCGACTATGTTGGCACTTGGCATCCGTTAATCGAGCGTCCTGCATAGCGAGTAAGGGGTACTACTATATTCAGCGGTAAAACTACAACAGGCTTTTAAAAATAACTTTGTAACGCAAGGAAATCCTTCTGTACAGTTTCGTCACCTTGCGAAAGATGAAAAAATAACTTTTTGAATATGAGGAGCCTACTGTAGCGTTTCGTCACTTTGCGAATGATGCAATAAGCATCTGTTATTAGACAATCCAGTCAGAAATTGAGATCGAGCATCTAATAATAGAAAAAAATCCTGTTCATTTGTGTCACTTTAGCGAATGACGAAATCTGCATCATTGTTAATAGGATGCTATTGGGCACTCTGGGTTATCCTATGAGCACGATGGCGCCTGTCAGTTTTAAGGAGCCAGGGGTCGTAACCCGCGCCTATGCGGTAGTGTAATCGGGGGTCGGTGCCCTGAGAGCGCCACTCTACGTCGCTGACACCGAAATGTGTTCTACCATATTATTTCTGTAAGTGATTAATGTACACTCAATGTTTTCATGCGGTAGTGTAGGTAAACCCGTGTCCCGATATTTATGATCCAAGCGCAGGCAATGTTTACATTTAAATAACTCACTTTTAGAAAAGACGGTCACGCGTCTAAGAACATATGATTGGTAACGCGTTTGTGAAATCCTTCTAATACATTTCGTCAAACTTTCTTCTATCCCCGCGGCAACGCGCGGGGGACGGGTACGCTAGTATATATATATATATATATATCCATCATTTATGAAGTCATTTATACATGACCCTTAGACTTTTAACATATTAATTTCAAGAAAAAGAGAGTTGACTTGAAATTTCTTCCGTTTAAAAGTTAACTAATTTTTTTATACATCTTTTTGTTTTGATTGTAACCAGTGCTCTCTACCTTTGGATCATCACATCAAGTCTAACTTTCAGAGTAAAAAGATTGGTATAAATTGTGTCCTACATTAAATCTCTGGCCTTGTAACTTAATTTTTGTCTTACCGTGTCACTCATGATCGGTGTTTCTTCCAGACTTTTTTCTCCGGGGGGCACTTGAAATTTTCGGGAGGGGGGGGGGCGGACACTGCTAAAACTATATATTTTCTATATAAATTATATAAATTTCATTTCGTTCGGGGGGGGGGGGGGGGGGGGGGGGGGCGGTACAATTTTTTCGAGATGCCTGGAAGAAATTCTGCTCATGATTGTACTCGGTTTAAAACGGAATTGTTTCCGTTCTATTTATTAACTGGTTTAACATCCTTTGGCATTGACCTTAAAGGAGACTGAACACAGCTTTAGAAACAACCATTGATTGTTTACACGTTGCTAGGCATTATTGGCTGACTGGTACCCGAATGGTAGCTGAATGGTACCTGAACGGTACCCGCATGGTACCCGAATGGTAGCTGAATGGTAGCTGAATGGTAGCTGATTGGTCGAAAGAAACTCAACGGACAAAAGACCAACCAAGTCAAAAAGAAACCTAACTGAAAAAAAGACCGACAGAAACAGAAGCCACATAATAAAAAAATCAACACAGACTACATAAAGACTAACTATCAGAAAATCGATACATAGTACATAGTAATAGGATAACGTTTTTATATGTAAGCTTGTTAAATGTAAACTTTATTAAAGTTTATTAAAGTTTAATAAAGCAACAAGCTTTAAATAGATATTTCGACTATTTAAACTATTAGAGCCAAAATAATTGAACCATATAATAACATGTAACAAAGTTCAAAAGCATAACTCACTTGATTAATTAAAGTAAAATTATGTCATACAATAGCAAATTATAATTACAACATTTCTTCTAATTGCCTTAACTTGTCTAGACTGGACAAAATGTCGCTTTTTACATCAACACTAAAGGCATGGACAAAATGTCGCTTTTTACATCAACACTAAAGACAAGGACAAAATGTCGCTTCTATATATACTCTAATCAGCCCCACAGACGCTAGAGGCACGCAAAAAAACTTTACAGGTTTACAACGTCTACTACAAACCACAAGTGGTCGCATAAAATATAAAATTACACTCAGATTTACAATAAAGGGGTTGTCCATAAATGACGGTGTGTGATGAGGGGGAGGGGGGGGGGGGGGTTCAGATGGTGTGACGTCCTTTTTTGCATTATAAAAAGCAATGTTAGAAATCGAGTTTAGCCGTTATTTCGCGTTTTAGAAAACTGTTTTAATAAATTGTAATATGAATTGATCAAGATACTCAATGTTGACAGAGTTATGACATGATTTTGGAAAAAATATCGATGTTTTAAGAAGAATTTAACAGCAATTTTTAGGGGGGGGGGGTTGTAGGCTGAGGTGTGACGTCATTTTAGTGGGGGGGGGGTGTCTGGCATTTTATTCGACGTGTGACGGAAGGGAGGGGAGGGGGGGCGGTAAAAATCGTCCATAAAAAGTGTGACTTCATTTGTGGATGACCCCATATGTAAGATTTAAAACAATCACCATTTTCAAGATAGCGCGATAGAAAAAAAACGAAACCCCACATAATCTTGGGTGTTTAGATAAGGCAGCAGCTAGACAAACATCGTTTTAATAGGATCTGCATGTCTCTGCTAGGGATTGCTAACAAACAGGTATCGGGTATTGCTGACCCGGCTTTACGTTGTTATCACATGTTACCGGGTCATAGTTTTTAGAGGGTTTGGGTTTCATAGTGGTCTACGTCAGGTAGGGAGTGTCCGCTTAAAGGTGTAGGTGGTGTCATAGTTGTCCATCTAAAGGTGTGTGGATGGTGTCATAGTTGTCTGAGTAAAGGTGTGGGGGTGGTGTCATAGTTGTCTGAGTTGTCTGAGTTAAAGGTGTGGGGTGGTGTCATAGCTGTCTGAGTTAAAGGTGTGGAGGTGGTGTCATAGTTGTCTGAATAAAGGTGTGGGGGTGGTGTCATAGTTGTCTGAGTTAAGGTGTGGTGGTGGTGTCATAGTTGTCCGAGTTAAAGGTGTGGGGGTGGTGTCATAGTTGTCTGAGTTAAAGGTGTGGGGGTGGTGTCATAGTTGTCTGAGTTAAAGGTGTGGGGGTGGTGTCATAGTTGTCCATCTAAAGGTGTGGGGGTGGTGTCATAGTTGTCTGAGTTAAAGGTGTGGGGATGGTGTCATCGTTGTCCATCTAAAGGTGTGGGAGTGGTGTCATAGTTGTCCTTCTAAAGGTGTGGAGGTGGTGTCATAGTTGTCCATCTAAAAGTGTGGGGGTGGTGTCATAGTTGTCTGAGTTAAAGGTGTGGAGGTGGTGTCATAGTTGTCTGAGTTAAAGGTGTGGAGGTGGTGTCATAGTTGTCTGAATAAAGGTGTGGGGGTGGTGTCATAGTTGTCTAAGTTAAAGGTGTGGGGGTGGTGCCATAGTCTGAGTTAAAGGTGTGGGGGTGGTGTCATAGTTGTCTGAGTTAAAGTTGAGGGGGTGGTGTCATAGTTGTCTGAGTTAAAGGTGTGGGGGTGGTGTCATAGCTGTCCGCGTAAAGGGGTGGAGGTGGTGTCACTGTTTTCCTAGAGGTAGAGCGCTAGACTGCTAACCCGAAAGCCTCGGGTTTGAATCCTGGTTCAAGTCAGTAGAATGCCCCTGCGTCCGGCCAGCTCTGATGGGTCCCTAACTCACGTTAAGGAAAGCAAAGGCGGCCAGATATCCCTTCGTATGCCGAGGTATCTGATACACATGGGCTCTACTTCATCTGCCCCCCATGTGTCATGGAAAAGATGAGGTGTGGTTATGTTATCATAGTGGTCCACATACAGGTGCGGGTGAGGTGTCATCTGTGTCATAGTTGCTGGTATTGTGGTACACACTGACGGCCTTAATTTACACAGCAATGCTTACCTAGTTTTAAAAGCAAAAAGTAGTACGCATCCGCATTAAAGCTATACCGTAAACGTAGGCTTATAAGAGATAAAAAATAAAAATAGATATGTTTAGGATATTTGATATTGTTTACATTACAGAGAAGAAAAAAAAATCCCTTTATAATGATAATATTATAATTTCGAGTTATCTAAACCCTACACTAATACAGACACTGTAATCGACTCTTCCAATAAAGGGGTGTCAGGATGTGGTAGTAGACTGTAAACGAATAGGTACTACTTACTAATATTAATAAAAAAAACTATTCGAATCCCCGCGCCCTAACTCTTAATTCTAACAGTCTGCTAATTCAAGCCACAAAACGCTAAATTAAAATTGGTCTAATAATTCTTTAAAAAAAATTATACACCCCTATTTTTCCGGATAGTCCAATGTCAGGCTTCATAGGTGAAGTATTTAGTAATTCCTTAATTAAAAAGCAAACACGTACCAAAACCAGTTCCCAGATCACGCTTCGTGTGATTAAAGGGCACACGAGTGTTGTACTTTGGATCATGAAAGGGAAATAACTTTGTGACTGCCCGCTCTCGCTCGCACTTTTACCAATGAACGAGAACACAAAATGTGTTGGCCCAGACTATATTTACATGGATTCAGGTTTTCACCTAGATGGTAGTCTAGTGGTAGTAGGATATTTTCCAGTGTTTTGGTTGTGAATTTATACTTTGGACTAAATATGCTTCTAAAAACTTTAAGGTAGAAGATGTGTTGATTTTGTACAGTAGAATATTTTTTTTTGTTAAATATTTCTTGGCAACAATAAAACATTTTATATTGTCAAAAATTAAACACTAATCCAAGTATTCTATGAAAATAAAGAAATGTATATATATTATGGCAAGTTCAAACACATTCTAGATAGAAAATATTCATGTTTGTTTGTGTAATAGTCTGTGTTAGCTGCCAGTTTTAATTTATGTACATATGTTTAAAAAATGCGTGGCTGTAATACTCAGTTTCAGGTGCAATATATTTATAAAAGGAATAAAAATATAAATACATAAAACAATTATTTATGTGAGTGTTCGCGTGGTTGTTTAAAGAAATTAATAAAAAAAGTCACCATCTATGAAGATAGTTTCTCAAGCCTATAAAGCTTTTAATAATAACGCTTTTAATATCTTAAAACAATAGACCTTCCAGTAGTTTCTGAGTTTCATTATTAAAATAGTTTCTTAAGATATTCGCTAGATTTAAAATAAAATAGTCCTTTCCTTAACTGGTTCTTTAAAAATGGTATAGATTCTAGATCTAGTTAAAAAAAATGAAGTGGTGGGTAAATAATTTGTAGTTTTTATTGCCAACGACAAATTTTCTTCACTTTTACACACACACACACAAGTACAAACACACACACATACACACATAAACACAAAAAAGCACATGTGTACACACACACACACACACACACTCATGCCTACAGCTAACATTTAGATGTAGGTCAAGAACACGAGTTTTGTTTTTATAAAAGATCCATCGTGAAACAACAAACCACATTTTAGCTTGAAATAATCGAGTTTTAAAAACGTCTTTTTCTCATTTATGCCCGCCGAAAATTGTGAAAAGTGTAACTTCTAAATAAGGAAAGTAGGTCATAAGTAGGCTATTAGAAGCACGGACGCGAGATACAAGTAATGCTTTACCGTGTTCGTAGTATTTTTACGGTTTTTGTGTTGCATTTATAGTATTAATTTTTTAAATAAATTCCTTTTTACAGCTATACCATTCATTAGCTTGCCTTAATTTAACAATAATCATAAGAAGAAATTGCTTTTTAATTTGGATATTATAAAACCATTTAAATGAGCTATATGGTTTGTCTATCTTTCACACAACAGATCATGTAATTCTTTTATGCAACAGTGTGTGTTAGTTACTTTAGAACAATCAGTGTTGTAATAGATCTCTTTGTTTTACAAACCTCTAGTATATCAAATTGCAAAAAAAAAAAAAAAAAAAAAAAAAAAAAAAAAAAAAAAAACGGTTTTTTTTGTCGGATTTTAGATCTCCTAAACACGTTTAGTAGTTGTTTTAAAATTATCAATGTGAAGAATTAATCAGTAGACCCCTTTGTCTATTTACAATCAGGTGATCATAGAACCTTACCAGCAGAGTTTCTTTCAGGCATCTCTTCGGGGTGGGTGGCACCGAAAGATGTTTTCCCCCTCCCGAAAAAAATATAATTTATATACAAAATATATACTACAATGTCCGCCCTACTCCCCCCATCCACGGAAATTTAAGCTCGCCCTCCTCTCCCTAAAAGTTTCAAGTGCAATCCCGGGAGTTAAATGTGCGAAAGAAAAGCTGTTGATATTCTTTGTTTATCTCAGGCCTCCACGAAAATCAATAGTGGGTTCTTCCTTCCTACACTAAATATAATCACGAGACTTTCGTAATACAAAATATTGTATAGAGGGAAGTAAATTATATAAAATAAATGAATGAGAATATTAACAATTGCTTTTAGTAAAAAGTTTTAATTTATACACTAAATAAAAAAACACAACTAAAAATCATAAACAACGGTAGTCGCTCTTAGAGTGAGTGAAAAGACTTTGTTGCAAAAATATGTTAAAACTATCCCGTTTAAATATATTCAGTACTGGTGTACTTATACTACGGTAGACTATACCTATATATCTATACATACTGTAACACAGGGGCGTAGCGAGGGGGGGGGGGGGCGGGGGGGGGGGGGGGGCGGACCGCACCGGGTGACACCATTTAGGGGGATGACACCAAGGCAAAAATAGCAAAATATATAGAGAAAGTTTGAGGTGGGGGGGGGGGGGTGCAAATCGAAAACTTGAAAGTTTGTCCCCGGGAATGGTAGCAACGCCTCTGGGGGGGGGGGGGTGACACCATTAAGTGCCGCACCGGGTTACACCCGACCTCGCTACGCCACTGCTGTAACATACATATATTAAATTAAATCTTTTATTGTCCCGTTTATATAAAAAACACATTACAACAGCACACATTTTTTTTGTTAATTATATCAATAATGGCGGATTAATATAGTTAATTAGAATTTTTTTATTTTCTTCATTTGTTGTGTATAAATAAAGCATGTGACTGTGTTGCATACAGGTCTCGATTGTGGTGTAGGGAAATGTATGTAGTGACGTTTAAAATCTGACAGCTATTCAAATCATCATTATCATCATCATCATCTTTCCCAGTTCGTGCCAAGGACGCATTTGACGGATGAAGTAGAGTTCATCTGTTTCACTTAAGGAAATAGTGTGGTCAAGCCGCCTTTGTTTCCCCAACTAAGTCAGGTACCCATCAGAGCAAGGTAGACTCAGGGACGTCTTACAGACTCGAGATCCAAATCCAAATATGAGAGTTTCGGGTTAGCACTCTACCGTTCGGCCACACCGCTATAATCAAACAACATTATTTACAACGAGCCGACCCGCGGCATATCATACGCCGCTATTTAGTTGTTTTATTTTCTACTTTTCAGTAATTCATAATTTGTGAATTCGACAGTACCAATGCTGCCACTGAAAATATTTGCTTTAAAACACTATCAGTAGGTAGTTAAGGACGAAACTACCCACACCCTCCTTTCCCCCAACCACTACACTACAACCCCCCCCCCCCCCCGTGAAAGCAGCCTCCTCTTAGTTACCTCCCCTAAGTTTAAAATCGTTTCAAACTAAATTATCTGCCCCTAGTAACCGTCACTAAACCCGGCTCTATGATTGTAATCATTTAGCGTGAACCAAAGCTCACCAGACCATGTAGGGGTGGGGGTGGTAGGGAGCGCGCTTACAGCTTTTTTTCTAGCGTCTCCAAGAAGAGAACTATATATATATATATACTAGCTGCATCCCGTGCTCCGCCACGGTAAATCTTTTTTAAATGTACCAACTTGGGAACAGAACAAAACTAAACACAACACAAACGAACGCAAAAAAACAAACAAACGAAAAAACAAACATAACACTCATTACATAAACACAATTTAAATGCAATCATAAATGCAATTCTAGCCCGTAGCGCCAAATCGCGCCCTTTCCGAGCGCCGCCGGACGCGTCTGACACAGTGAATGACTATAAAACAGAGGCGTAGCGACCCTTTCCGGCGCCCGGGGAAAAACTTTCGATTTGACTCCCCCCCCCTCAAACTTACGATTTGCACCCCCTCTCCTCAAAATTTCATTTTCCACCCCACCCCTTAAACTTTTGATTTTCACCCCCCCCCCCTCCCCGTTCACACTTTCGATTTGCACCACTTTTGAAATTCCCCCCGCTCAAACTGTTGATTTGCACTCCCCTCAAACTTTCGATTTGCACCCTCCCACCGCCCTCAAACTTTCGATTTCCACCCCCCCCCCCCCCCGCAATTTTTTCCAACCCACTTTCGCCCCCTTAGGTCGGCAACCGGGGACATATGTCCCCCCCCCCTCTCTCTACGCCTCTCCTATAAAACCCCCAGCAGAATTTAAAATATCCGTGTTTTACCTACCATATTATATCACTTTATCAATTCACGCATTTTTTTCCCCAGTACTTTAAATTTAAAAAAAATTACAATAGAGTTTCATAACTAAAACCATTGCGCACCCAATGAACGTGATGACGCGTCTATAATAGTGCTTAACAGTTGATTAAAAATTATAAGTAGTAAACATTACATTCAGTGAATAAAATAAATAAAAGATAGCCTTTTACCAATCAATGCTAATTACAATATTCCAACAATAATGTACTCTTACACGTCTGCATACTTTGCATTCACATTTTGCTAATTATATTATTCCAACAATTATTCCGTCTTGCAGATTCTGCATTCACATTTTTAGCGTTATTCAAATGTTTACATCTTTTCAAGGCATAAAAAAGAAAATAATATTTGACATTGATCCTTTTAACATGGTTCAGCAGTGTGTGTATTTAATAATTTCTTTACGTTATGCGAACGAGTAAATACAGTGGCGACTAAAAAATATCCTTATGCCGTTATATAAACAAACCCTACTCAATTACTTATAATAAGACACTGAGGTGCACTGAAAAGCACAGCATGGTGCGTAGTTTACTTTTATAGTCCCAAAATCTATAGCGATGACGGACGGAAGGAAGGACAGACACAGCCCGCTTATATTATAGATATAGATATATATATATAGATACCATCGTAATGAAAGCTTGAGTTCGGACAACGTCCATTTGTCCTCCCATGGCTACGTGACTCAATAGAGACGATTGGGCAAAGTGCTGACCACACATTCGCTTCATATACCTAGGTCATAGAAACAAATGAACTCTACTTTATCTGCACCATGGTTCAAAAGGAAAATTTGACTTTCGTTTTTAATTAAAGTTTACCCCAAAATGCGTCTATTTGCAAGGTTAACTACATCCATAGTGTACGGGACGTTTTATAGCTAGCAACTGCGTTATTTACAATCTCTTAACTTTTATCAGGTTATTAGTTTTATCACCTGCATGTTGCATGACATCGAACACATTATAAAAGGTGAAGTCCAGAACACGATGTGTAATTTATGGCTGTGCGAGACGCAATGGCGTCGCTAGGCCAGGTGTCACCTTATGCGACACTTCGTGGTTCCCCCTCCCCAATTCTATATATATATGTCCATGAAAATTAATAAATATGTGTGTGTGTCGGCCTACATAGGCCTATAATTTAAGTATATCCGCATACGCGTACATGTATGTGCACATACGTTAGTCGCTGTAGACTTAATCGGAACGATGTTTATGTATAGTTTGTTAATAATACACTTGGATGTAGCATTGTTTTCTCTATAGTTAGCACGTTTACGTCATAGTGACACCGCCAACCCTTTGTAATATTTGTCGATTTGTATTTAAAAGACTATTTAACTTTAATAAATCACAAGCCGCCCGGCCAGGCCCTGCACTGGCATCTCTGAAAAACTATCTGCAAAGGACCATAACTTGTGTGTTTAGTAATCAGCATATACCCGGCATTGCCCACCCTAACCACAACCAACCAAAACACAAAAAAAACGCAAACATAACACAAACACAAATACAAGCGCAAACGAAAACACAAAAGCAAACGCAAAGACAAACCCAACCACAAACACGAAAAAAAAACACAAACTTTAACGCAAACAAAAAAAAGCAAGCGAAATCAAACACAAATCCAAACGCAAACGCAAACCCAACCACAACCGAACAAAACCAAAACACAAAAAAAAAACGCAAACATAACACAAACACAAATACAAAGAAAACACAAACACAAACAAAAAAGCAATAAAAAACAAACCTAAACCCAAATCCAAATGCAAACACAAACCCAACCACAAACGCAAACCCAAACTCAAATACAAAGAAAACACAAACGCAAACAAACGCAAAGTGCTCATATTCTAGCCCGGGGCGCCAAATCGCAACATGCTGAGGCGCCGGCGGAACCGCCTGATTTAACTTAGTAATAGACTATAGTACCCCAACTTATTCCCAGTCTTATGCGCTAACTTAAACGAACGTAGGCGCCATAGCGAACACGGGAAGGCCCTGGACGCCAAAAAACACTCTGTCTGGGAAAGATGATGATGATGATTTGAATTGCTGTCAGATTTTAAACGTTACTACATACATTTCCCTACACAACAATCGAGACCTGTATGCAACACACCCACAAGCTTTATTTATACACAACAAATGAAGAAAATAAAAAAAATTCTAATTAACTATATTAATCCGCCATTATTGATATAATTAACAAAAAAAATGTGTGTTGTTGTAATTTGTATTTTATATAAACGGGACAATAAAAGATTTAATTTAATATATGTATGTCATAGTATGTATAGATATATAGGTATAGTCTACTGTAGTATAAATACACCAGTACTGATTATATTTTGAGGGGATAGTTTTAACATATTTTTGCAACTAAATGATTTCACTCACTCTAAGAGCGACTACCGTTGTTTATGATTTTTAGTTTTTCTTTTATTTAGTGTATAAATAAAAACTTGTTACTAAAATAATTTTAAATACTTTTTACTCCTGAATGTTAAAAAGACGCATGGCTAAAAATACTTTTTCATTTGGTAAATTTAATATTAAATGAATTTTAAAGGGATTTTTTTTTTAACATTTTCGGTTTACAATTTTTTGTCCCCATTCATTTTAGTTTATATAATTAACTTCCCTCTATACAATATATTGTATTAATGAAGTCTCGTGATTATATTTAGTGTAGGAAGGAAGAACCCACTATTGATTTTCGTGAGCAACTTCCACATTGGTATTGTTGTGGAATGGGGTTGACGCGTATAAATGATTCATGTACCAGTTGGGTTATGAAAACACGCTTTCCAAAGTACCGATCGTAATCTGAATGGGGATTACAACTAAGGTGACACGTAGCCCAGGGTTTCTTTCGTATTTTTTTTCTAGTTGAGGGATGATTTGAAACATCTCAGGGAGAGGGGGGGGGGGGGCTTGCTTAAAATTTCTGTCTGGGCACCGAAGGACGCCCGGATTCGGCTCAGTTAAAGACTATAGATAAAGGTAAACATACAGGACATTTAGGAGATTTAAAAAAAATATATGTGTGTTCATCTGATGGAAACTTTGAAGCTTTAAAACATAAACACAGCTCTTAAAAGAATTTTTTTCTTTTATCTTGCCTCTACAATCGAGAACGTAGTAAAACTTCACACTGCTAAATGTACTGTTAAAACGTCTGCTTTACAAAAAGGTACGCACTATGGTGATGTAAAAATATTCCCCTTCGTGCGCAAAAAAAAAAGACAGACAAAAACAAATTCCCAAAAAGGCACAAAAAATAACCTACGGGAATGTCTTTTGTTACTTCACCTGTCTTTGATTAAAAATAATAAGAAGAAAACAGTACGTTCAGTGTATGGAATAAATAAAAGACAGTATTAAAAATACCAACGACATTGCACTTAATCAATCCCCGCTTATTATGTAATTATTTTTTTTCCTAACACCAAAACAAAGTAATAAAAAGTAAATTCTTTCTGCCCCGATTCTATGTTTTATTTAAAGGGAAGTAACTGTGTTTTCCAAGTCAAGGGACGTAATCAGCACTAAAGGACTAAATGCAAATACATTTCAGAAACAATTAGAAATTTTATAAACGTTTATACACATTTTATTTTAATTTTATGTAATGTTTATTATTGAAATTATTATTATTATTCTAAGTATGTAAAATGAAAATTGTTTTTAAAGACTTTGAATATTAATTTTTTAACTCATAAATTTAGACCATGAGCATTTTAATAATCTAACACTTGACTCCATGGAAGTATCGTTTTTTTTTCGCTTTTTCTTATATTCCTTTGAAATCCTCGATTACAAAAATACATTCAGAATTGAAATGGTAAAGGTATCAAGCAAAAGGAAAAAAAACACACACCCCCTCCACGCATCCCCAAGCAAACTAAGGCGAGCCAGAACTAAATGAAACAAACAACGTAACAAACAACGTAAGTACTAGCCTCACAATAATAACCCTCAACATACAAAGCACGCACCACAAAGACAAACACATCAGACACCTAATTCACAAACATAAACCACATTTAATTTTACTACAAGAGACAAAAGTACATGCATACTTCAAAAGTACATTCACAGCAGACAAATTCACACACAGCTTAGGACTAACACAAGCACACCATAGCTACAGTTCACGCTCCATTGATACTGGAGCGTCGATTCTCAACACATCCAATAGGTACAACATAACAGACACTTATTCTGACTCGGACGGTAAACTAGCAAATGTAACCATTGACGGACATGGAAAAAACTAGTATTGTAAACGTACACGGACCGCACAGACATACCGTCAGATAGTTCTACCATAAACTTAAAAAACTATTGATAAGTAAATATAAACATCATAAATTATCTTAGCCGGGTATTTTAATGTTTTAGAGGATAAACTCGACATCATAAGAACAGATGACAGCATACGAAAACTACTGGTCGCTGACAAACTCTATATAGACTTATCAACCGAGATAAAAGCACTTTTCAAATTAGTTGACATTTTCAGAACACTTCACCCACAAAACAATCGAACAACACGTGCAAGCTAATCATTAGCAAACAAATTCAGACTCGACAGAATCTACGCCCAAACCGACACAAAAATCAACAGAGTAGAACACCTATCACAAACCCTACAATATAGTGACCACACAGCAGTCTTGACAACCCTTAACGACGAACTGACACATAGCAAACAAAAACGTAACACTTATTGGAAGTTTAACAACTCTCTACTTTTAGACGAAAGATACACTAGGACAATAAACGATCTAATCAAATTTTATACACAGTCTGCACCAAATTCAAACAAAATAGAACTTTAGAACAATCTAAAAGAGGGCATTAAACTGACATCAATCAAAATAGCAAGCAGCATAAATAGCGTTAGGACACACATAGAATCTAGAATTCAAGGAAAACTTTATCTACTTCGCTGAAATGACAACAAAAAAGAACAATTAATAGACACATTAGAACGAGAACTTACAGAAATACAAGAACACAAATACAAAGGAGCACTAATTAGAAGTAGGATAGAAAAAATATGCCCCGAAGATCCCACACATCACACTCTAATTTTAGAACAAAGCATTCAAAAGTCAAGACAAATCACACACCTCACAGACCACATCAACCAGGTGACGACTGACCCCGAACGTGCGGCATCAAAACGGCCAATGACAAAACGGCCCCGTCAAAACGACCCCGACAAATCGGCCCCGACAAATCGGCCCCGTCAAATTGACCCCGTCAAAAGGGCCAGCGACATATGGACCCCGTCATATAGGTTCCCGACAAATAGGCTCCCGTCATTTAGGCTACCGACAAATAGGCTCCAGTCAATAAGGCTCCTGACAAATAGGCTCTCGTCATTTTGGCTCCCGACATATAGGCTCCCGTCATTTAGTTTTTTCCACAAAACGGCCCCCGTCATTACGACTCCCGACAAATAGCCTCCCGCCATTTAGTTTCTCCACAAAACGGCCCCCGTCATTACGACTCCCGACAAATAGGCTAGTGTCATTTTGGCTCACCACAAAAAGGCTCCTGTCAATTTGGCTCCAGACAAAAGGACCACTGACAATACCGTTTCTGTAGAGACTAAGTCTCCCGGCAAAGCGGTCTCATTGAATATGACACCTGCCAGTGGGACCTCTTCATCAATATTCTTTAGAGTTAGCTTATCCAACACTCTTATGTTATACAACGGATGCATCTCTTGTTCGGCAGGCCTTATTTTTATATTAGTTTATCTATTATAAAATATAGCATGTTTTAATTTAAGGGTCATCTATCTATGACATCCATAATTGAGTCGGTTATAGGCTGTTCCAACTCAGTGTGTGGGGAGAAGGGTCCACGCTGTACCTTCCTACCTGCAGTATGCTTGTAGGTTATCAAAACAAAATGCTGTTATCATGTGAACATCATGTATAACATACATTTACACTTCTGTGCTCGCTTTTAAGCAACAGATCTTTTTTGTTGTAAATTAAACATTATCAAAACTTTAGAATTGGTGGAATTTAGCTCGATTTGTTTGTGAACTAATGTTGGTTCACGAAAAACAATTTCATTCAGGCATTTAAAAGAGTTTATAGTGGTATTGGAGGTAGGACAAAATGGTTACTTTTATGCCAATAGTGTTCATGTCATTCATTTGTCTGGAGCCAATATGTCGGGAGTCATTTTGTCAAAAGCCAATATGTCGGGAGCGTAATTGCCGGGAGCCAATATGTCGTGAGCCCATTTGTCGGGAGCCCATTTGTCTTGAGCCCTTATGTCGGGAGCCAATATGTCCTGAGCCTATTTGTCAGGGGTTAATATGTCGGGAGTCCATTTGTCGGGAGCCTATATGTCGCAAGTCAATATGACGGGAGCCCATTTGACGGGCTATTTTGGCTGGGTCGTTATGTCGGGGGGTCGATTTGACAGGGTCAAATTAACGGGGCCGTTTTGACGGGGCCGATTTGTCCCGGGCCGTTTTGATAGGGCACCGACCCCGAAAGAATACAAGCACTGTTTACTGACTATTACACAAGACTCTATCAATTGGAAACTACAGATAACGACAAACAGGACAAAGACTTAAAATTCACTAAACCCCTTCATGACGACGACAAAAATAACATCAACACCACCTTCCAGAGAGATGACATTACTAAAGCCATTCTAAAACTAAATATAAATAAATCCCCCGGACCGGACGGGCTAACCAGCGAATTTTTCAAAACCTTTTCAACCGACTTAACTCCCCTTCTTCTAGACACCTACAGAGAAATGTTTTCGCTAGAACAATGTCATGAAAATCTCAACAGATCATACATAACACTAATACGTAAACCTAAAACCGACCCTAAACAAACCCACAACTACAGGCCCATCTCCCTTTTAAACACAGACTATAAAATCCTAACAAACGCTTTAGTATCCAAATTAGAACCACATCTCCACAAACTCATTCATTTAGATCAACAATGTAATATTGCCGGTAGGAACATTCAAAACCACAATCACTTAATTAGAGACATCATCCAGTACACACAAGAAAAAAAATGCAATACTTAGTTGAGATCACCCAACCATTCACTATCAACAGATCAGTCAGACAAGGGTGCCCTCTATCTCCTATCTTATACATACTAACACTAGAACCACTCATAGAATGCATTAGGCACACCAGAGACATCCGAGGCACAAACCTGACAAAAAAACAAACTTAGCATATGCGGACGACACAGCTTTCACCATACAATCAGAAAAATCTATAACACTAATAATCGACCTTTTCCTCGATTTCGGACCTGCTAGTGGGGCGAAAACTAACCTTACGAAAACTAAAATTTTGGCGTTAGGACGCTAGACGAAAAAAAAAATTACCCACAAAATTTGACAGGGACTAACAAATTGAAACTTTACGAAATATCCTACCGCAATAACCCACAAGATACAAATGAAGAAGAATGGAAAGAAACGCCAAAAAAAAAAAAAAAACCCAAATAATTATCATTAAATTTAAAAAAAAAACCCACGTTTTCTGATTGAACTAAAAAGTAGAAAATAAATGCTATACATCACAATAATGCAAGCGATCACTCTACTATAAGCGATCGCAAACTGCGTGCGCATTCTGAAAAACGTGGGGCGCCAAAGTAAAAGTTTTTTATCGGTCATTGTTAATATAAGATGTAAAAGTTATATTACTATTGATTAGATAATACTATTGAGTTTTATTAGGGAGCTTGTAGAGAGTCAACAGTATTAGAAACTGTAAAAAAATCACGGCGCCCCACGTTTTTCGTTTTTTGTCATAATGCGCACGCAGTTTGCGATCGCTTATAGTAGAGTGATCGCTTGCATTATTTTGATGTATAGCATTTATTTTCTACTTTTTAGTTCAATCAGAAAACGTGGGTTTTTAAAAACTTTTTTAATGATAATTATTTTCTACTTTTTAGTCTTTGTCTGTTTGTTTGCATTCAAATCTTGCTATCGATTTTATCTTCTCGTCTTCTTTTTTTTGGGTAAACGATGACAACTCGTAAAAAACACGTGCCTTTTCCAATCGACGTTTCTTCTGTGTTGCCGTTGCTTTCTCCATTTTGCCCTCGCGTGCAAACCATTCGACCATCAACATTCTACTTCCTGATCAGTCAGATTTGCATAGGTTTGTACACAAACACCGCGTGACCACTACTCAGCCAATAGCGTGCTTGCTCCTTCAGTAAGCAAGAAGAGGGAAAGTACCGAACCTTGTTTTATCAAATTACAATTACTAGGTTATGTCCCTTTTTGTACAAATCGATAGGCGTCTAAAATGATCAATAAAAATTTTCCATGGATCAATTTAGTAATAATAATAATTGAATATTGTATTGTCATCGGAAACAAAGCTTCCCTGAAAATTTCAGCGCGCTAGCTAACTGGGAAGTGCCCGAAATTTCGATCGCAAGATTTGATTGGAAAAGCAAACAAACAAACAGATGCGAAAGCAAGTTAAAGAAAACGTGGGAAAAAAAAACCACCCTAGCACTCAACAAATTTAGTACTACAACAAATATTGCTAGGTCAGCTATTATTAACCGGTACATCATCCCCAAAATTATTTATATAGCCACAGCCAAAACAATCTCAAAACAAACAATCAAAACCATAAACTCATCAGAGAGTACATATTTCAAGGTACCATTAGACATATTAGTCACAAAACGCTTGTTCAAAACAAATATAAAGGGGGAATCAACCTACACGATATTCAAACACAAATGAACACATTTAGAATAACACACAGCGGAAGAATAATCGCACAACCACACTTCCACCCACTAGCACACTATTACATAGGCATTCAGCTCAATAAATTCACAAAACTAAACAACAAATCTCCCCACTTCTTAGTACAGGAACTCAGTGCCTTTTATAAAGAATGCTTACAGTCACTTAAAAACAATGAAAAAACTTATACACGACAAATCCCAAAGTATCTATAAAAAAATTAGTGCAAAAACTTTCAACCCCCCTTTTAAACAGAATTAGAATCTAAATGGTGCTCTAAATTTGCCCTAACAGACACAACAGACACCTTTCGGAACCTACACCTTAAAAGCATTACTCCTAAAGCTAGGGAATTAAAATATATACTCATTTACAATACAACACCGATAGGTTTAAGTCAGAACGACTACTGCCCACTATGCAGACAAAATACAACAGAAACAGAATCACACATATTTTTAAAATGCCCTATTATACAGACAATGACCAAAATAATCAGTAAAAAAGAAAGACACATACAATATTGATATTGCCATAACGCTAAACAAACTCCCAAAGCAAAAAGACAAGACGGACTTAGAGGACAAAGCAAGGACATTAGCCGTTTATAGACAAACCATTTGGACTAGTAGAAATAGAGCTAAATTTGACAATTCACAGTTTACGTGACAGATTTTAGATTTAATTTTTAGCAGACGACAGGACAAATACAGCACGCTAACACACACACTATAGATAGTAACACCTCGGTAGTCAGTTCACACACATCACAGCCTTTTACGCCTGGCTCGCCTTAAACTCACACATTCAGTCCCCCCCCCATGTGTGGTTAACCATCGCGACCGCCCCTCACCCTCAGCATTCATGTCACGCAACAACGATACCGCTGCCTGGTTCGCCTACCCAACCAACCCCTACCTACCCCTCCCCGCCCACCCAGCCAACCCCCACCTACCCCTCCCCTCCCCGCCCACCTAACCAACCCCCACCTACACCTCCCCGCCCACCCAACCAACCCCACCTACCCCTGCCCGCCCACCCGCCCACCCAACCAACCCCTACCTACACCTCCCCCGCCCACCCAACCAACCCCACCTACCCCTGCCCGCCCACCCGCCCACCCAACCAACCCCTACCTACACCTCCCCCGCCCACCCAACCAACCCCCACCTACCCCGCCCCGCCCCACCGCTGTAGTGTTCTTTTCTTTTAATTTTGTTTATCCATGTAACTTTTAGGCACATTTTGGCAGTTTGAAATTTTTTAATCTGAAAGTTTTGTAATTGCATTATTTATGTACATTGCCATATACGGCTTGCTCTATTTGTGAGCATCAGCTGTCAATAGACATACCATTATAGGAATGTTAATATCTTTTTGAAATTGTATTATTGTATCAACTCTGAGGCTGTCATGCACAATAAGCTCCTTTTGTTTCATACATCTGTTGTTCAAGCACGCATCACCTCCCAAAAAAAGCAATACATTTGAGATCCCCCTCTGTCACCAATGCTTGATATCCCTTATACTGTATCACGTAAGACTGGGAGATTTATCTCCCCTTTTAGCAGTCATGTCACGCAACAACGATCGCGCTGCCTGGCCTGCCTTACCCAACCAACCCCACCCACCCCTCCCTGTCCCACCACTGTACTGTTCTTTTCTTTTAAATTTGTTCATCCATGTCACTTTTCGGCAGAATTTAGTAGGTTGTTAAATTCTGGTTTTTGAAAACAGTTTTATCGCACTATTTATTGACGGTTCCATACACGGCAATTTCTTTTATTGCTAGCAGCAGTTGTAAATAGATAAATCACTATTAAAATGAAAAGCATTTCGGTTTTGTATTTGTATTATTACATCAACTTTGAGGCTGTCAAACATGAAAAGCTCCTTTTATTTCAAACATCTGTTACTCATACATGTAATTTATTAGTATTAACTTATCTCCTGTGATTTTTAAATAAAATGTTATTTGTTTTATACTCGTCTCGTGAGACTGGGAGAGTTATCTCCCCTTTTAGCAGCAATGTCACGCAACAACGATCGCGCTGCCTGGCCTGCCTTACACAACCAACCCCCACCTACCCCGGTGAACGGAAAAAAAGTCACAGGAAAAAAAACACAGAAAAAAAGTCACAGTTTTTGCTAGGAAAAAAAGTCACAGAAAAAAGTCACAATGGAAACATTTTATAGGAAAAAAGTCACAGAAATAAAGTCACAGAAAAAAAGTCACAAAAATCTTTTCAGAAATATTTTGATTTATTTGTTGCAAATTGTAATTTTTTTAAATTTTTAATTGTTGTGGGTTATATTTTTGATAGCATATATTATTTATAGACGTTAAAAGCATTATGGTTTATAACAAATGTAAGTAAAATACTCTAAGATAATTTACACAACAATCTCAACTTTTGTAGAAAAGTTAATTATATAGGAAATTTAGGCACATCATTGTGTTTTGAATATGTTTTGCCGTAGGCTATTCTCCGATCGGTCTCTCCTCAGTCGGCCTTGTCCGAACATATTGTGTGTTGTGGATCTTTTGTGTCAATGACAGCCTTTGAACCTTGTCGGCTCTCTGTTTTGATCCTTTGCTTTGTTATGTAATGAGCGTGATAAATGTGGGCAGTAAAGGTGGTTGAACTAAGCATAACTATTGTTTTGATGAGTTGAGGGCAGCAAGTCAGATGAACTTACCATTTCATGGTAATTTAATGTTAGTATTTAAAAAAAACAAACAAAGAAAACCGAGGACGTTGGAACATTCTATTAAATGCTATTAATAGTATGTTTTACATAATTACAATCTACATACTTAAAACTAAATATGTTTAGATGAATTATAAACATTACCATGCGTATACAACCTACACACATAACATTACATTTAATTAATCCTAAGTTAATTTTGCACTCTCTGAATATATAATTCATAAAAGTATTAACACAAATATATATTTGTGAATTTTTTTCCTGTGACTTTTTTTCCTGTGACTTTATTTCCTGTGACTTTTTTTCTGTTATTTTCCTGTGCTTTTTTTCCTGTGACTTTTTTTCCTATAATCCCTACCCCGCCCCACCACTGTACTGTTCTTTTCTTTTAAATTTGTTCATCCATGTCACTTTTCGGCAGAATTTAGTAGGTTGTTAAATTCTGGTTTTTGAAAAGCAGTTTTATCGCACTATTTATAGATCACGTGTTTCCTAAACATTGACGATAAATTTTTTTATTTTTTTTAGATCGGGCAAACATTTCCACACAATACATGGTTAAATCGTTATCTTTTTCTTCAGTGCCCATGACACATGGTGCATATGAATTAGAGTTAATCTGTTTCGAAGACCTCGGCGCATAAAGCGATAGTGTCATTAGAACTATACCCAACCGCCTTAGTATTTTTTTCTAACGTGAAAAAAGGCTCCCATCAGCGTTGGGACTCAGAGACGTCCTATGTACAAATGTTGGGGATCCAAACTTGTAACTTTAAAAAAAAATAGAAAAATAGAAGTCGGGTGCTTTAATTATAGGGCTTGTAAGTCTACGGTCTCGAAATCTACTAGCTGGCAAGTACGACAACGAGAAGTTGTGACCTACTTACATGCCCTATTATGTATTAAACTTCAAATAGTCAATTTTGTTGTGTGTAAAAGAATAGTGGCACTCCTTCAGATCTACACGTTACGTGAATAATAAACTAAAAGTCTTGACCACAAACACTTAAACTAAAGTTAGCTTATACTCTTCGTTATTTTAATTATCCCTAACTTGGTTTTCAAACAAATTAATAAAACATTGCAATATTTTCAGAGTTTAGTTATCAACTGTTCTGTCTATATTTTTGACAAAAGTCAAAACATTGATAAAACAATTAACCTACAACGTTCAATGTTATTTGTAGTATATATTTTCCCCCTTTATCTATTGCAGCAACTTCTGTAGCGGACTAGACTTAGCCTCGGGTATGTAATGATTTTAATATAAATCACTCGTGTGTTTAAAATATTACAGCTGTTATTTTAGAAATACACGGGAAGATATAAGCGGATGATAGTGTGCACAATGATAAACCCGACAGTCTCGAGTTCGAATCCTTAGATGGAGCCATCATTGAGTTCAGATTTTCTTCCAGGGGGGCGAAGCCCCCCCCCCCCCCCGAAAAAATTCTACCGCCCTCCCCCCCCCCCCCCGAACGAAATTAAATTTATATAATTTATATAGAAAATATATACTTTTATCAGTGTCCGCCCCCCCCCCCCCCCGAAGAAAGTCTACCGCCCCATCCCCCCGAAAATTTCAAGTGCCCTCCCCCCCCCGGGAGAAAAAAGTCTGGAAGAAACACTGATTGAGTTTACCCTGCTCTGACTTTAGTTTGTGAAGGTAAAGGGGTCTTGTCACACTCATATGCTGAAGAAATAATTCTGAAAAAGTTGAACTCTACTTTATAAGGGTAACTTTATTACTTGTTTTAAATATACATTTTGTAATGTGTGAAGTTTTCGATAAATTTAATTCTGTTCAATTAAACATGAACTTTTTTTTTGTCCGAAAACAAGTAACAAAAAACGACGGAATAATTCGACGCAAGAGGGTGTTCTTTGGCGTGTCGCTGTGTGCTCTAGTTTTCGTGGCTGTGGCTGCGTTGCAAAGGTAAGTCAAGACTTAACTAGATTGTGTGTGAATGTATTTAGATGTAACACTAACACATACATACAACTATACATACACACACATACGCGCGAATACCGCCGTACAAAAAGCTTTTAATATTCGATGTTTCATACAGGCTTAAGTAATACATCTCCATGTTAAGACCATACAGTTACTTTTTAGTATAGTGTAAAGGATTTTACTGAAAAAACTGTCTAAGTGTTAGAAGTATTACATGGTTTCTTTAATTATAAATTTAAAAAATAAGGCCGCGAAACATAGTTGTTTCTATTGGACCCCCCCCCCCCCCCACACACACACACATTAGCTAAGGTAAATCATTCCGCTTTGACAGTTTTTGTCTGCCTACACTTTCACAGAGATCACTATCTTAAAAAAAAATTAATTTGTTCTCATGTTTGATCCTGCCAGAAAAAAAAACGTACCGTGTCATTGTACGATTTTTTTTAGATTCAAATGAACTCAATCTACTCATATTGACCAGGATTTTTGTTTTGATTTATAATTTTAATTTTTTAACGAAATCATGGAACAATATACCATCCCACAATACAGTGACCAATATAACTCGTCCCTGAAATTTTGCAATCTAGCCAAAAGATCCTGTTCTTTGATTTAAGAGACTATACACCAAGTTGAAATTCATTTCCATGCCTTACACCAGGGGTCTCCAAACTACGGCCCGCGAGGACCTCTCAACCGACCCGCGAAGATTGTTTTGTCCACTGAAAAAAATGTTCATGGAGGTTGCTGAGGAAACATTCAAAACAAATCGAAAATGTAACATTGGGTGTAATTACATAAATGTGTGGCCAGTTGCCCAACAAATGACCTCATTAAAAACAAGTTCAAATAAGGGCGGGTGGGTTTTATAAGTATTTGCTCAAGGAAGACTTTCCTAATATTAAAACTTTTGCATCAAAGTACTTTTAAGAGACGTTCTTCGGGGGGGGGGGGGGGGGCGCCTCCGCCACCTCGAAGAGATGTTGAAGCAGAGATGCCTGAAGAAACTCTGGCAACTTATAAGTGATAGTTAATGCAGCCCTCGGGCTGACAAGTTTGGAGACCCCTGCCTTACAGTCATCTGGTGCTAGGGCCTTGTCGTGGCTTGGCAGCTTGCGTACCCTGACGACCCCCAGAGCTATACCAGCGGGAGTGTTAACTCCTGGCAGGTTCAACCAAGCTGGTAAGGTCTGCGCGGGTAGGGATCAGACGAAAGCTAGCACCCTGGTCCTCCAGGTTGGGGGTTGAGCATAAGGTCAGCAACCTTATCTCGTAAAACAACTATCGCTACAGAAACGCAGACAGAGAGAAACAAAGACAGCTCGGACCAGGGGAAAAATGGATCTCCCGATGGAGAATTCATGAAGCCGGGTGGTGAAAGCCAATATGTACGTGACCTGGAAGAAGACACCAAGAAGATTGGATACACCTGGGGACAGTTGGAGAGACTAGCCCTGGACAGAGACGTCTGGAAAGCTCTTGTCAGCGGCCTATGTCCCAGTAGGGACGACAGGCAAACATGACATGACATGCCTTACACTAACACACTTCTACTTATATATATATAGTTTAAATGAAAATGTTAATTGTTATAATATAATGAAAATATTTGTATTGCTAATTTACTATTTAATAATTGAAAAAAACAACATTGATCAATTAATGATGTTTTTATAATATTGACAGGATTAGGTTAAAAATAACATGGTATCAAACGCATATCGAAACTGCGAATTTTTAACATTTGATTTATATCTATATCTATTGTCTGAAATATTCTTACTCCTACCAAGTACATTACTGGCAATATTTGAGGAATAATTAACTAATTTTCTTTCATTTTATCATTTTGTTTGGAAATCCTGACGCGGCAACGCCTTTTGTATTCATAACTTAACAAGCAGAATATTTTTTGTTGATGTTTTCAGTTGGTTTTTAAATTTAAAATCCAAAACAAGGAGCTACAACATACTTTTTACAGCCAGGTAGTCTGATTGGGCACTACAGACAAACAATGGAAACGATTTCTTACATTTGTGACACGATTCGTGTTTGATCAAACAAACGTTACATCTTAATTGATTCTGATTGTTTCACCACACGTTTGTTTAATGCAAATTCAAAATAGTAATGCTATCTAGATTGTGGGGTGATTTGGGGGGGGGGGGGGGTATGGGATAAATGGGTTTATGAATAGCAGGTAAAATTCCTTATGACTATAAATTTCCAATAATTTTTATCGAATTAAAAAATAAATTGTCACTATTTTAAAATGATTTTTGTCATGCCATATGTTAGATTACTTCTCTTTTACTTTCTCAGTCAATGGTATCTTATATTTTACCCGGAACATGCACTACAAAACATCGACATCAATATAAGCGTGTTCAACTTGAATGAACCCGAAAGTACAAGTTTGAATAGCGCTAGTCAAGGCTGGATGAGAACAACGTTATATGAAATATTGGACAAGTTCCATACACGGACCCTGGATACATGCCCCAACCAGTGTAACCAGACAGACAGTTTTTGTAAGGCTGTTACTTTTGATGACTGGACAAATCTGATAGAAAAGTCCAACATTACCTTTGTGCCTTTACTTGAAGACAAACAGTACATTTATGATTTTGAGAAAGAATATTTGAGTTACCTGCCCTTGAAAGATAAACGGGAATTACCTGATATGACGTTGTCGAAAGTTTTTCTGCAAGTTGACAAGGACAATGTGAGTCATTGTAATATTAACGACGTCATCACGGGTCGTGTGGATTTAATAGATGGATACGGAAATTCAAAGAAAACAGGTGTCGATGAGATCAGGGTGTGGATTGTGGATACACAAACAAAGAACTATCGGGCAGCTGGTCAGGTGACTGACATGAGAAACGGAAGTTACCAGATTTCTGTTCGATGTTTGTGGCCAGGTTTAGTAAAGGTATGGACTATAATTATGGATAGAAATTTTGGTTTTATTGAGATCCAATTTAGACTATAACTATGTGTGAATGCACAAAGCCAGATAAAAAATGTTTAAAAGTGCACACAGTTATACGATACACAAGAAACGAATGAGATTAAACAGTAATATAAAACTTGGTTTGATGAACATTATATTTTTATAGCAATCTTTGTTATCTAACATTTAGTTTTCGTAAGTCAAACTGCTGTAGTCTTTGTCTTCTGTCTCGTAGACATGATGAGCCTTTGGGACGCGACTAGTATCCTACTGATCGTATTCCTCCATTCCACCCATTCTCCAACAAACGTCACTGCCTCTTCAAGTAGAAACCCCCTCCCTTGCCTGATACTGTCTTCCCCTTTTATTCCTAGCCTGCATTTGTTTTGTTAGACATACATTGTTCTTTGAAATAAAGTTTTAGCTAGACGTGACGACATTGTGACATGCTCGTACCATTTTTTAATACTATTGGTCAATAAAGGATAGAAAGTATAAACGATTAGTCTGTGAACGGGAATGAGAGTTACTTCCCTTATAAATAATCCCGATGTTTGATCTAGTCTTCTTATGTCTGTTGACAGGTGTACGTGGCTGTTGCCTACCCACGGGAATACCTGAGGGTCACAATGCTGCAGACACGTGCGGGTAACTCACGCTTCCTGGCAGGGAAATTTATTAACAATGGAGTAGAGGAGGTGAGTATAGAGTAGTAACATAATGTATCATACACTTATTTGCAGGATATGTTAACTAAGTATTTTATATATATATATATATATGTATATATATATATATATATATATATATATATATATATATATATATATATATATATATATATATATATATATATATATTTGCGAAATAATATAGAAAGCGTTTCCTCATAATGATCGTACGATTCTATCGACTGTGAATATAGAAGTTACTTACAACCAATTTACTAAAAGAGCATTCGTGATTACAATGTAAATTGGGGTGTATATCCATCGTTTAAGATCATAAGTTGTTACAGTTTTTATCTTTTTTTGTCATTCTAACGACCAAAACCTATAGAACTAAATCTACTTGCACGAAATCAATGTGTGTAAATTTTGCCAGCTAATTGTTTTACGTAAAGAAAATCCTTTCCTAGCTACTTATATTTGTACACCTGTATGACGTAACAGGTGACTGTATGCTGGGGCCAGCCAGACGTACCAGGTAGACCGTGTCTCTGTAACCTCACATCCACCAACAGACATCCTTTTTACTGTGGCCGTCCTCTGGACAAAAGGTGGTTTATTATTTTTAATCGCCGAGCACATGTAGGGAACGATGACATATTATGCAACACATTGTTTAAATGCTTATTATGGTGGGCGGGGCATAGAACGTAATAACCTCATATTTGTGCATTTTTTGTGTGGTAAAAATAACGTTTGAAATCGGCTACAATTGTAGTTAACCACTAATGTTTGCCATTTATATAAATCTGATAATTTTCAAAAGGCAAAAGTTTAGGCCACCTTCATACACACACACAGACACACAAGCAACAACAACAACAACCGACAACCATCAAAAGTAGCGGCGATGCACTTTAAAAAACCCTATGACAATTCCACACAACCTTTTATTTCTACATTGTTGGCCATGCCTAAGTGGCCTTGGAAAAAAAAACAACGCCCCGTCTAAATTACATACGCAGTGCTCAATCTTTTACACGTGAATTTGACTTCACTGGACATGAAGGAAGGGAAATGGTAACATTAAAACATACGCACTCAAAGGGCTGGTGTTAGTTTACCAACAAAAACTGTTATTAAGTCAAAGCAGTAATAGGCTAATAAGAGCACCTTATTTGATGGCCCATCGCACCTATATACCGGCAGATCACCTGTATTATTTCTGGTGTTCTGACGGTCAAATCCATTCTTATTGTCTTCTGACAATAATGTATACATATATATATATATATATATATATATATATATATATATATATATATATATATATATATATATATATATATATATATATATATATATATATATATATAAAAACTTTATTTTGCACTGTGATGAATAGGCTGAGCTGCAATGATTTCAAGAGCACACTGTCTCTCTCGATGCCTAGACCATCTGATATAACGCAGGAAGAAATAGCTTTGATCAGATCTGTTACTGTCAGGTACTATTCATTTCATGTGTAGTCTTCACATCTTTAATCCTTGTTTCTCAATATATATATATATATATATATATATATATATATATATATATATATATATATATATATATATATATATATATGTATTTATAACAAATAACATTTCTTGACTAAGAAAAGTTGAAGATGATATTTTAACCACATACAAATATTCTATAACAGTGATATAAAAGTGAACGCTCTACGGGTTAACATCACACTACTCGTAAACAACTCAGGTAAAATGATTTCATATGAGTTTTGTGTTTGTCACAAATACTGCCTGTATTACACACAACTACTGCTTGTCGAGGTTCTAGATTAAATAAACATATTTGGGGATTACAAAAGTCGAACGTCCTCATATTTTATTACCTGTACGTTTGTACGGTTTTTCGTTAACAGCGTTTGTTGCAAGGTTGTGACTTTAGAAGGCTCTAATCTCTAAACTATTAGAAATATGGGGGTCATCTATAACAGACTTTAAAATTCACTTTGATGAAAAAAACTCAAATAAAAGGCACAATTTACAAATCTTTATATTTATTCTCTTACAAATATATTATGTTCTCTCTTGCTTTCGCCAAAGCAAAGTCAAAGATAAAATGAAAAGCTGCGTCGTCCGTCCTTTGCTATAGACATGATACTTAGGGAGCATACTTGATCTTTAGTCACTGTACATCCTCTCTTCCCCGCACAACTTCTTCACAAACGTTTTTCCAGTATGGCTGTTAGGTTGTGTCTTTTCTATTGTTCGTCAAACAATTATCGAACCACGATTTCTTTAAGGTGTGCTTCCTGTTCTACGGCCTACATTCTAATCCAGCTAAGACTTTCCTCTAAGAAATATTAAGTCCCATGATTTGGCTCGTTGACTCCGAGTTAAGCTTGCTTTGCTTTTAAGGATTTGCTTTGCCCATCAAAGTACGAACTATAAGTCAGCAATTGTATGATTTTTTTCTCTCTTACATGGGTTGACACGGAATTTTTAAAGGGAATAATAATGCTGCATTACGTTTATATGACAATAATACCCACTCAGACATTTCTATGAGGGCCTCTAACAAAGAGAAGGGGCCCTAAGCTATAACTAAATAAATGTAAATTAATAAATAAATAAGTAAAATAAGTATAATAAATAAGTAAATACATATAAGTAAATCACGCAATAAATCTTTGTATCGGCTGACCTCGTGTTTCAACATTAACACGATTGAAGATGACACAGTAGACATTTGCTGTAAGTTATATCGCAACACTGATAATTTATTTTGGGATTTTGATGGGTAAATACAATTCGTATTCTTGTTTAGTAACGTGATAAGATGTATTTGAGATATTTTCTCAAATACACTATTTGAACTGTTTTAATTTACTAAATATGTGTTGTAATAGTTTTATAAAATAATATGTATTAATGCATTATTTTCTCACTTACACATTTGGAACTATTTTAATAAAACATCTATAAAATATTATATAGTTTTATTGAATGTCATTGAGTGGCAGAATGTAGTAAAATATTGTTCACCATTTTCAGGATCAATCCCTCCTCGCCCTCCCTGTTATAAAACAAGTCCAGCAGCAACGTGGGATATGACCAAACCAAAAGGCTACTGGTCACCTAACTCGGTCTGGACATCTCTGGTCTGTGACCATTCCTACCTAACCCCAAGTCTGGCACTAGACTGTCTACGTGATACTAGTATTTGGGTGTTCGGGGATTCCAATGGCGTTCGTCTCTACGGACAGCTTAGAGGCTGGATACAGTGTAGCACCACACAGAGTGGTGCATGGCCGTACAGGGAGGTGTGCAAAAACTCAGGAAACAACATAACATTGACCTTCACCCCACACGAATACCCGCTTTATCTCGGTTCTGAATGGACGAACACGCTTCCGTACGACAGTGTAGCCCAACATATAGACGCTATGCCTTCAAATGGCAAAATCATTGTGGTGTTCCACTACTTTCTTCACGCTTTGACATCACATTTAAGTCTAGCCGAGCTCCGTCTTCGATCTGTAACTGAAGCCTGCAAGCGACTTTTGGACAGAAACCCTGATGCAACAATAGCTTTTCGTGGTCCACACGTTGCTTCCCTTGAATGGGATTACAACCATACAGTCAGTGGAGACAGTTTAGGAGAATTTTATTTAAAAATAATATTAAACGTTTTTAAAGAACTTATGAAGAGAGTAGTTTTTCTAGACGGCTGGGATATGACAATAGCTTTGGAAAACTCAGGATTCCACCCAACAGATAACGTTCCAAAATATCTCATCAATACGTTGTTGGCGTTCAGATGTAACTCTACAGGGTATTTCAGACGAAGCTAGGATCTTAAAACAATACTTATTTTTGTTTACAGACGGCAATTTATTTCTTAGAAATCCATACCAAGTGTGTGCTATAACATTATACTTACGTGTGCAGATATTGGAATTGTCAGTGCAATGCTGTAAATTATTGAATTTTCAAACACAACTGTTTATTTAATAATGTTGTGATTTCCGTTACAAATTTTTAAAAACAGTTTTGTCATTTTTTGAAAAGGTTGAGCCTCTTGAAGAGAAAGCAATGCAATTCTTGATAATGTGACCTATTAGCAGAGGCGTAGCGACCCTTCCTGGCGCCCAGGGACAAACTTTCGATTTGCAACCCCCCCTCGAACTTTCAATTCGGTTTTCCAACCCATTTTGGCGCCCCCTCTAAGGTCGACGCCCGGGGACATATGACACCCAACCCCCCCCCCCCCCCTTGCTACGCCTCTGCCTATGTGATAAGAAAATTGAGTGAAAAAATAAAGTGCTACTTGTTTTTACATAAATCTGTATGTATATTATAAAAAAATAAAATTAATGATTACATTGCCATTAAAAGGATGTGCTTTTTGTGATATTAATTAAATGTTAAATTTAAATAATTGGCCTACAAATATGTATATTATTTATTTGATACGCTTATGTTTAAACTGAAATATATATTAAATTAACATTTAATTAATATCACAAAAAGCATATATATATGTATATATATTTATATATGTATATATATATATATATATATATATATATATATATATATATATATATATATATATACCCCCACTCTACCGCACTCCTACACCATTATATTCTCTTTACAACAAACCGCCCCAAAACATCTTTCTTACACATTCTTTGATACTTTCAAAAGCTGTCATTACACTAAACTTATTTGCTATATCAAAGTAGTGTAGGTTGAACTACTAAACCCTACAACATACAATTATATAATGATATACCTATTAAATTATTTGATAATAATATTAAAACCTATGTAAAAATACGACTTAAGTTTTAATTGAGTGAAAATCTATATTCAATACTACACTGAAGTTTTTTTTTAAATTACTTTAAATTTTTAAATTACTTCTGTAGCTGTTTAATATATTAACGGCTACAATAATTTTTTTAGCATTTTACTTAATACCCACTCACTTTCTTTTCTCTGTTTTAATTAAGTTTCACTACGGCCAAAAATTTAGGGATTAAGCTGTTGAACTTGCTTAATTACGTAATAAACCTAAACTGAAAATTGACAGCAAAGCCAATTTGAACAAGCTACCATAACTAAACAACAAAGAGTGGAGGAAAATGTGAAAAGATAAATTTTTATAAATATCCATTCCCTTGAGACATATATACATAGGCACAACTTTGATATATTTCAATTTTTTTAACTACCCAAGTAGGCGTAATTTCGGTTTTTCATGAAATATTATCGTGTACATAACATGTATCAGCACTTTTAGAATGACTTTACAATCTAAATTATGAAGTTCATAACACATTGAGATAAGCAATTTCATTTTGCGTTCTTTGAATTCTAAAAAAAAAATTCAGGGAATAATCTCCCTTTATAAAATATCGAGTAGTAATAATCTCCCCCGCCCTGCAAATAATCCCTAAGGTGAACATCAATCTAGATACTAGAATACCTCTTGACAGGTGTTCGTGTGTGTTCCCTATCCACGAGAATACCCGAGGCCCACAATGCCCCAGACACGGGAAGGTAACCCAAGCTACCAGACCGGAAAAATTGAATCGAAGCTGTGTTTTGTGACTCAATTTAAATCTATCTATATATATAATTCTCTTCTGGGAGACGCTAGAAAACAAGCTGTAAACGCGCTCCCTACCATCCCCACTCCTACATGGTCTTAGTGAGCTGTGGTTCACGCTATGTTTACCTTCGTGGAGTCGGGTTTAGTGACGGCTATTAGGGGCAGATAATTTAGTTTGAAATGATTTTAAACGTTGGGGGGGGGGGGGGGGTTATGGTCCTTAACGAGCTACTTATAGTGTTTTAAAGAAATATCTTCAGTGTCAGCGTTGGTACTGTCGAATTCACAAATTATGAATTACTGAAAAGTAGAAAAAACAACAACTAAATAGCGGCGTATGTTATGCCGCGGGCCGTCTCGTTTTATATATTCTACATATAAAATCAAAACACCAATAGATACAAACGTTGTGAAAAATGATATTATAATCTTAACAATTAAGCAGTATTTATATTTGATTTTTTTTGCTAACGAATGTTCTGTTACTTTGAGGTATAGATTTTTTAATGCTCAAGATGCAAGTTAATAATTGTAGTCAAGGTAACCATTTAAAACCTGGTGGTCCCCGGAGCAGATGAAGTAGAGTTCATAAATTTCTTAGACCTCTGGATATGAAAGGAGAGTGTCGCGGCAACTATGCCCAGCCGCCTTAACATCCGCGAGTCTGCTAACCAGAACTGGTTAGAGTCTGGGACTGAAGCCAAGGATCTGAACTCGAGACTTTTGGGTTAGCAGTGGTACGGTTTAACATCCGAGCACGCATTCCCATAATTTCATTTAAGCTATCCTTATAATTATCACAATAATGAAACCATTCTAAGTGTTGTGTCCAGTGGCGTAGCCAGGATCGTCTCAAGGGGGGGGGGGGTCCAATTTTTACCCGGGGACATACTTTCGATTTACACCCCCACCCCTCAAACTTTCAATTTGCCCCCCCCCCCCCCCCTCAAACTTTCGATTTGCACCCCCCCCCCCCCTCATACTTTTTATATATATACCGAGGGGGCTATGGGGGGGTTATGACCCCCCTAACCCCACCCCCCTGCCTACGCCACTGGTTGTGTCTTATTTAAAAAAAACTGCTTTCATTTTTCTTATTGAGACTGCAGCAGTTTGCAATTTGTAATTTCGACAATAACAAGACAAGAAACTATTTCCTTGCTTGTAATGTTAACCTCTAGACCAAGTAAACAGAGGCGAAGCGAGGGCGGGGCGGGGGGGGGGGGGGGGGGGGGGGGGTGGGGGGCGGACAGCACTGGGTGACACCATTTAGAGGGTGGACACTATTGCAAAAAAATAGCAAAATGTACAGAAGGCAAATGCCTTTTTAATGATTAATTAAAGTTAAATAGTCTTTTAAGGACAAACCGACAATTATAACAAGAAAGTGGGGTGGCACCATGTCGTAAACGTGCAAACTATACAGAAAACAATGGAACATCCAACCATATTAACTTTAGATAAACATCGTTACTATTAAGTACACAGTCTGCGGCGATTAAAGCTTATTCACATACATGTACGCGTATGTGGCATATATTTAAATTAAAGGCCCCCCCCACACACACACAGACACAGACACACACACACAGACACAGACACACACACAGACACACACACAGACACACACACACAGACACACACACAGACACACACACAGACACACACACAGACACACACACACAGACACACACACAGAGACACACACACAGGCACACCACAGACACACAGACACACACACAAATACACACAGACACACACACACACACACACATATATATATATATATATATATATATATATATATATATATATATATATATATATATATATATATATATAAATATATATATATATATATGGGAACAGGGCATTTCCCCCCTGTCAATTACCCCCCGGATATTTCCCCCCCCGACATTACCCCCCAGAGTAATTAACCCCCGTGTCAATTACCCCCCTGTCAATTACCCCCCCCCCCCCCCCCGCCCAGTTGGACATTACCCCCCCCCCCCCCGGACAGGGTTAGAGTTAGGGTTAGGGTTAGGGCTAGGTTTAGGGCTAGGGTTAGTGTTAGGGTTAGGCTTAGGGCTAGGGCTAGGGCTAGGGCTAGGGCTAGGGCTAGGGCTAGGGCTAGGGCTAGGGCTAGGGCTAGGGCTAGGGCTAGGGCTAGGGCTAGGGTTAGGGTTAGGGTTAGGGTTAGGGTTAGGGTTAGGGTTAGGGTTAGGGTTAGGGTTAGGGTTAGGGTTAGGGTTAGGGTTAGGGGTTAGGGTTAGGGTTAGGATTAGGATTAGGATTAGGATTAGGATTAGGATTAGGGTTAGGGTTAGGGCTAGAGTTAGGGTTAGGGTTAGGGTTAGGGTTAGCGTTAGGGTTAGGGTTAGGGTTAGGGGGGTAATTGACAGGGGGGTAATTGCTCCGGGGGGGGGGGGGGTAAATACGGGGGGGGGTAAATGTCCGGGGGGGGGGAATATCCAGGAGGGGTAATGTCATGTAGCCTATATATATATATATATATATATATATATATATATATATATATATCCTTATGAATTTTTTTTTTGGAGGGGGGGGGGTGATACCACGAAGTGCCGCACCGGATGACACCCGACTGCAAGTTCAAACGTTTTTACCGTACACAATGTGTAAACGTGTGTACACAATGTGTACAATTACAGGCAATTACATTCTAGTGCCAACCCTACGTAGCAGATAATCAATGTCTCCTTAACCTCATATCCACCAACTACAGCGTTTCACAAAGGCTAGAATTTGTTAAATATAATTGTATAGTCATTTTACGGTTGAACAATGTCAAATAATGTTCTAACAAAGGGAATGTGACCTACTGCGAAAGCACGTACAGAATACAAATTTAGATGAAGCCTTTATAATGTTTATTATAAAACTTAATGTTTTAACTGTTACAATGGTAGACACCGTGGCTTTTTAAAACATTGGTCATTATTAACACACATAATAATATATATTGATGACAGATAGGTAAAAAAAACATTTAGATATTAACACGTATTAATTCAATGACATTTAAAGTGGGAAATACAGAAACAATATTTACGTAGTTAGAACATATTGAATTATATTTAAGGACTCAGACTTTGACTTGGGAATTAGCCTTTCGTTTGGAAGGATTAGTACTTAAACTGTGATAGCTCTAACTTTATGAGGCGACAGTAGACCTCGAACTTACCGAACCTGATATCGCGAACACATCTGCAACGTTTCGGTAAGCAATGAGGGTGGGGGAGGGTGGAGAGGGAAAAGGAGAGGAGGGGGGAGGGTCTTACGTAGGGTCTTAGGTACTTGCTTCCAGGTTTTAAAACTCGTACCATCCGGTTTTACATTTGTGCGCTGTACGATTTGACTTTGCCTACCCATCGGCGTTGGTGTTAGTTACACTAAATGTTGAACACAACTGTTGTGTGTGTACAGAATATCTCCATGCTAAAGATCGGAAGTAAAAATGTCATTATTGTCACAGTACACATTTTCATAATCACAACCACTTGCATTGTCGGTCGTCAAATCGTGCTGTATGTCAATCGCAAGCTTACTAAAGGCTCGAGTTGTCCTTACATACACAAACTGCTTGATGTATTTTGTACTAACCAAGCTTAACCTCTCTGTCTGATCTGCTTCATTGAACGAGTGCTCTAAAACATTAAGCAATTTTTCAAGTTCACCCAAAACATATAATTTAAGTGCCAATTGATTTTGGCAGATTTCCCACCCCTATAGAATCCTATAAAATAAACCATGCGTGAACTCTCTAGACATTGCTTGAGTCTATTATAAACATATAAAAATTGCTCCTTATATGCGATTTTAATTGTATTTAACTGAATTTCATTTTAATTGAAGAGATTTCAATCATTGTTAAAGTTTTTTTTTGTTTAAACATGACAAGTAGCTCAATTAACTCACCAGTGTAGCTTAGATCTTATATATATATATATATATATATATATATATATATATATATATATATATATATATATACATACATACATATACATATATATATATATTAT
>NW_026733892.1:0-12736 GCF_028476545.2 Physella acuta | reverse complement strand
GGTGCTTTTATTTTTGTGAAGGTCGAATACCTGCGACATCCATACTTTTACTGTTACATAGTTACTACACATACAGGTCAGACAACAGCTCTCCCATAATCTTCCCGTATTTAGCTGTCATAGTACTTCAGCACATCAGGGGGACGTTACTGGAAGCCTACAACACCCCCCACACACACACACACACACACTTAACTAAAAATTGAACCAGCTTTATGAGGGAGTAATTGTAAGTTTAGTTCGTAAATCGAAGCAGTGTTCGTAACCTGAGTTTCATTACGGTCGACCGGATGTGACCTATGTAAATCAAAATACCATACACATATATACTTGACCTTAGTGGGGGGTGGGTGACTATGTGCGGTGCCGGCGCCAGGTTATTTAGCGCCCCAGGCAAAACTTATTCAGTGACTGTCACACATATTAATTAATAAAACATGTGTATAATAAACAATTAATTAAAAGTGGCATATTAATTTATTATTAATTTCATAACGTTATAAGTAGACATCCGTATCAAATCTCACTTGCCTCCTTCGTCGTAAAAGTTTGTGTTAACTCCTTCAGTTCCAGTGTGGAAGCGTAATCACATTTTGAAATTGTTGCTAAGTCCACGAGTCTACTCTACGACATAAAAGTTTACAAATGTTATAGATTCCAGCCTACAATTGTTACATATGAATCCTTAAGGAAAGGGTGAAAATATGAAAAAGAAACTTAATTAATTAGATGATTAATTTTGCCGACTAAGACGATTTTAGACGCATTAGTTGCACTATCGCACATAAGTATTACAATCTACATCAATCTGATGTATTTGTTTTTAAACTTGATAATGCTAAAAAAAAACTACCAAACTACTTTTTTTAAGAACTTCTGCTCTATATAATTTTTATAATAGCAAGTATTAACTTACAGTAGTATTTATAAGTATTATAGCGGTCAACATAAGGTGCGGGAATTTGAAATGAATGTGGAGTTAAGTAACGAATTATCTCCCATTTGAAAATCGAAAATTTCATTCAAGGGAAATAACTTTCACAAAAATAGCTAAATTAACCAAGTGTAACTAAGAAATGCCTGAAAAACACAATAAAACGATTTAAATATCATTACATAATCATTATGATTAATTATATATTAATTATGTAGCCTGTCAAACAAAATATTTTAGCAATTGACTACTTAACTGTAGGCTGCTGAAAGTTTAAACACAGTAGCTTTATTGTAACATACTTCTAGTCAATTTCGATGACATGCATTTTTGTGCAATGGTAAACTTGAACACATTACGTCATTTTGGATCCCTAAAATAAAGGGACGCCTATAAAAAAAATCAAATACTTAACTTTAATATTTTGAAAAAAAAGTTTATGGTAGTTATAAATTCTAGCCTATATAAATTATAATGTTATATATTAATATTTTAAGAGTGGTAATATAGATTCCTAGAGAACGCCTACCTTTCTTTGTAGTTTGCTCAGTGTTTCTTCCACTTTTTTTCTCGGGGGGGGGGGGGGGGGGCGGACACTGTTAAAAGTATATATTTTCTATATAAATTATATAAATTTAATTTCGTTCGGGGGGGGGGGGGGGGAGGCGTTAAAAAATATGGGGGGGGGGCTAAGTCACTAGTAAAAAGCGCCCCGACCTTACTAAACTAGGGAGGTGGGGTGCAAAATTGAATGTTCGTCCTGGGCGCCGAAATAAATCGCTACGCCTTTGTATATACCATCTATAGATTATAAAAGATAAAGTTATTAGTTGTTAGATACTTTATGATAATGGCGATTACACATTTTTTGCCCCCCCCCCCCCAAGGATGGCGCCCTAGGCGACCGCCTAGTTTGCCTTTTAGGTAGCGCCGACTCAATGTGAGGCAAATGGTTTGTGTGTGTGTGTGGGGGGGGGGGGCTTCTTCACATTGAATCTTATAATTCCGTGATGGCTTTATTTAATGACTACCGCCCCCCCCCCCCCCCCCCCCCCCCCTCACGAATACAGCTATCCGGCAGTTTCCGCTAAGTCTCGGCAGTTTCGTAATTTTTTCATTTTTCTCATGTAAACACCGAGCGAACAGACCGTCACCCCGACTACATCGACTGGCGGTAAAAAAAAAATGGTTGTACCGACACCACCCGCGGGCTGTTGAGAAGTTTTGGCCCCTCTCGTCTGCTGGCTCGCCCCACGAAGCAGACATCAGCTGGGAGTTTGTCTGTCATTGATAACAACCCCGCCGCGTACCGCCTGCCATTGTCGCTCGTATTTCCATTTGAAAGGGACATTGGATATAACTAGTTTGTTTTCGTACATAGTTGATCTGACATTTTAAATGCCGGCGTCTCCTCCAGCCAATCACTGCACTTCAATCAGCTGCTAGCCGGAGATCTTCACTAGGCCCGGTGTCACACTGGCTCAGGTTAGGATATTTAAAAATAAAAAGGTGTTGTTGTATTGATTTTATCATTTCGATATTTTTAGATGTGATTGTGTTGGTGATTGAAAGATCGAAATGTGAATGTGTTTAGCAGGTCGGGTCAGTATGCAGATTTTTGTGACACTTTTCTTTTGGCGTGTTTTTGTATTTTAGTTGAATAATTGCTTTGTTCTCGGTGAATTAATTTGAATCAGGAGGTAAAAGTAAACAGACAGACGTATTGTTTAAGAACGTCTAATTAAACTCTGATGCGCGCCCTACAATAATACATTGTTGAAGTTTCAAAACAAATTGTGTGTCATAGTTGAAAAGTTTTGATACAAATTGTCTGACAATGTTGAAAAATTTAAACACGAATCGTCTGATAATGATAATGTTGAACATTTTCAACACAAGTTGTTTGAAAATGTTGAAAAGTTTGAACAGTTCAACACAAATTGTATTGTATGACAATGTTGAAAAGTTTCAACACAAATATTATGACAATGTTGATGAGACACTTGCATTATTGTTGACATGTCATTTTGAATGAAGTGCAGCCAAAACACACGAGTATTGATATTTAAGAACCTGTTTTATAAATTTGCAATCTGAAAAACTTGAGATCAATCGTTAATTAATTTATTTTTACATTTTTCTTCACAACTTTAAACCGTGGCTTGATTTTCATGGCTGTATCAGTTTAGAAACACTAATTTTGATTGGCTGTTCAATGAGAACCAGTGTCACAAATTTTGATTGGCTGTTCAATGAGAACCAGTGTCACAAATTTTGATTGGCTGTTCAATGAGAACCAGTGTCACAAATTTTGATTGGCTGTTCAATGAGAACCACGTTTTTATTGAGCTAGATTTTCCTGTTAAATACTGTGGTATGTCACATTAGAAAGAATTAGTGTATTGAAACTTCACGACTGTGGATACTGCAGTACAGATGTATTTAACATTTTCATAGAACATAAACGCCAATTTACACATTTCTTTTTCATCTATTTCGTGATTAAATGATGTAAAAAAAGGCGCATAACCAGTTGACACGTATACTTAATTGTGTTGGATCCATTCCAACACTAAAAATTAAGAACGAAGAAGACGAAGTGTCAACAAATACATAAATAAGTTGTTTTTCCCCCACACATTGCATAACTATTACAATTTCATTCTACGGAACTATTAAAAAACTGATTTTAAAAACGGTAATCAAGTTGGCTTTATTATTTTTACAACGCTGGAAAAACTCGTTTGATACTTTAAGCGCCACAGTGCTTTGCTGCTATTATAAATTATTTTACCGTTTAGCACAACGCTCCCCCCCCCCCCCCCCCCGCCCCCGGAAAACATTGAAATCTTCATACTTCACAATCTTCACATCATCATCCGTCGTTACCACACTTCACATCACCATCAATTTCGTTACCCCTACTTCACATCACCATCAAGTTCGTTACCACACTTCACATCACCATCAATTTCGTTACCACACTTCACATCACCATCAATTTCGTTACCACACTTCACATCACCATCAAGTTCGTTACCACACTTCACATCACCATCAATTTCGTTACCACACTTCACATCACCATCAAGTTCGTTACCACACTTCACATCACCATCAATTTTGTTACCACACTTCACATCACCATCAATTTTGTTACCACACTTCACACCACAATCAATTTTGTTACCACACTTCACATCATTAGAAATTTCGTTACCACACTTCACAACATCATAAATTTCGTTATCACACTTCACAACACCATCGATGTTGTTATTGTCACCGTTTAAACAACATCATGGCCATGTTCGATTTCCTCTCAACACATTATTAGCCTCTCTACCCCCCCCCCCGTGAAATATCATCACACGTCACACATCTAGCCTCAAGTATACATGAAGTAGAGTTAGTCCAGGTCTATATCCTATCATATTTATTATTACTATTCGCCCAACCTAATGTACATCAGTCGTTACTTAACCTATGATGGGTACCGACTAGGGCTGAGTAGGCTCAAGTGCGTCCAACAGATTCAATAGAAAATATGACCAGTATCGGGACCCGCGTGTTAAGAACCCCCTTAAACCCCCCCCCCCCCCCCCCCCCCCCCACTTTGTTTGCGTGTTTTCTGTTTGCCTCTATTGGGTTCTGGTCAGGAGAAGTTATGAGTTTTTTAAAAATAATTTTTGGTGTTTAAAAAAAAAAAAAACAACTATCCGCCTCCCATTAGAGATGGGGCGCATATTGTATAACACCAAATTACACCAGTAAAGCAGACAATTAGCAACAATATTCGACTAATTAAAAGCAAAGGCAGTGTTTCTTCCAGACTTTTTTCTCCGGGAAGGGGTGGGTGGGGGTGGGGGCACTTGAAATTTTCGGGGGGGGGGGGGGGCGGTAGACTTCTTTCGGGGGGGGGGGGGGGCGGTAGACTTCTTTCGGGGGGGGGGGGGCGGACACTGTTAAAAGTATATATTTTCTATATAATTTTCATTTCGTTCGGGGGGGGGGGGGGGCTGGAAGAAGCTCTGAAAGACAGTGTTATATAACGTCATTCTATGACTCCCCAACCCCTGCTCCCCTGGGGTGGGCACCTTACCCATGCCCCACCATCTGGCAGTAGCAGTGGGGTTGTGGGGTATTGTATTGTCCCGTATCTTACTCTCGCTGACAGTACAAAAATTGTTTACACTTTTTATGTTGATCACTCGATACGTTTCTGATTTATGAGGGGACGAGCGCTTATCTATCGTGGTAAACTTGAATCGGGCGGGTAGGGGGAGGGGGGGGGGGTGTAGGCCTAGATCTATGTCAGTTGAAAACTCACTTGGAATGAAACTCATTTTTTTTTCTAAATCAGATTTGCCGATATTTTTGTCGTGACGAATCTGTTTGTTCAAACTTTGTCCCAGAAATCTCGGGTGTATTTGTCCTCATTGTCTGAGTTTTCTTGGTCGATTTTTTTTAGTTCTAGAAGTCGAGATTTGGTTGAGTAGACGTCTTAGTGGGGATTCTGTTGACTAAGTTCTAGTCGTATTACTTCAGATTCTATTGACTAAGTTCTAGTCGTATTACTTCAGATTCTGTTGACTAAGTTCTAGTCGTATTACCTCAGATTCTGTTGAATAAGTTCTATAAAAACAAGTTGTAAAGAACGTGAAACCTAACCAAAAAATCAAACCCAGTAGCCACAGTGTACACAAAGGATAAAACTAGTTAACACAAATTATTGTTTAGAAAAACAAAGTTTTTAATGCATTAAGTCATTAAGAATAAAACATAAAATATTATTTTCTGTTGAACAATCAATTCATCGTTTCTTAACCCATGGGGTCGTTAGGGCACCACGATTGATTTTCTCATAATTTTCTACCATCTGTCTTGGTCCTCGGCTGCTCTAGATCTACAATAGCTTGGTTCTCCAACGAGCAGCCCAGGCCAATCTTTGATGTCATCCATCCAGTGGCGTCTTTACCTTCCCCTTCTTACCCCTCCCGAAACAGTACCCTGCATTCTTGTTTTGGATAGATCGTTTCATCGAATAAATTACCCCTACCATCTCAGTTTTTAGCGCAATTTCCATACGGACAATTGCTATTATTAACTCGTCATTTCTGGATGGATGAATGGATGTATGAATGAATGGATGTGTGTCCGCAGCTTTAAGTGGTATCTCCTCCTCAACGAAGCAATATCGAGGACTAGTTCCAAAGCAAATATGTTAAGCAAGTTCCAAGGATGATTGTGGGCCAAAAAAAAAAATCCCGGAATTCCTTCCTGGATTTCCCGGAAAAGCCAAAAAACCTCGAACAAATGCAGTTTTTGCTCCATATCTCGGCAACCAGACCACTTAGCAACTTGAAACATTTACAAATCGATTCCTGCCATAATTTAGAACAATATTGCCGAAGAAAGTTTTCAAAAATATCCTTTCGTTCGGTCACAAAATTTTTTTAAAAATTATTTAAACTGAGCATCGTGTAGGCCTAGGATGATATTTTAAACTGAGCATCTTGTAGGCCTACTCGTTAAAATAAAACTATTTCCGTTGATATAGGTTAATATAGTTGTCTTTTTTTTTTACTTATTAATACAATCGTTATCTTTGTACCCTATTAATTTATTTATAATTTATATGAGAGTGATAGAGAGTTACAATTACAAGGTTTTGTTTCGCTAGGCCTAATCATTTTTTCACATTTTAAAAAAAAATTAATTAAGGAAATTGTGCTTAAATTGTCACTAGACTTTTTATTAACTTGTTTTGTTTGTTTAGACTATACTCAGCAGGTTTTCAAATGGATAAATCACATAAGAAATTCTTTTACAGACCTCCTGATTTATGTTGTGATCTCTGTATGTGATCTCTAGGAATCTGAGTAAACCGCAAATTCTTTTGACATAGTATCAACAAAATTAGTCCTTCAAGAAATCTTTCTATTACACTTTCTCAATCAACGGTTTAAGTATTTTAGCTGAAATGTATGTTCATTCCCCTTTTTTATGCATAGAGACGCTTTTTATTTTTGTTTCTATGAATTGTAAAAATATACTAGTGATTCAATATTTAAGTTTATAAAACAACATGTTCGTTCTCACCTCCGTTCTACCAAGTTGTGTCAACTAAATTTGTCAACACCAGCACACATGAATAACCATTATCTTTTAAAATATGGTAATCGTTTAATTAATTTTTAAGACTAATTAAATATAAAATTAGATTGAAATTAAATATTAGAGTGCTGTGTTCGTCGATACACTTATTTGCAACGTTTGAAATATATTGATCCATTTTAAATATGTCAAATTAAATTTTAAAATTTAACCACATACTCGCAAACAAACAAACACACAAAGTGTGAACTCAGGTCTAGAGCACAAAAAACATGGCACAATTACAGTCGCTCCATACCAAATCCCCCCCCCCCACCCCCCCTGTAAAACTTAACGTGTGTGTATGAATACAAGATCCCCTAGGGGCGGCGGCTAGAGAAATATTTACTTAAGATTATCATTAGCTGTGTGTGTGTGTGTCGGCCTGGATTAGGGTTGCACTGTGTTTAACCAGAAATATGCGACATTCTTCATTCGTGGACAAATACACTTATTCCCTATGATGAGTATTCTGTACATCACATGTCAGGTATACAAAATACGAGTATTTCCTACATAAAATACGAGTATTCCCTATATAAAATACGAGTATTCACTATATAAAATACGAGTATTCCCTATATAAAATGTGAAGATTTCGTATTCTAAACATCATACTTGCGTCGGCTGTCCCTTAAAAACATTATCCTACCCCATTAGATCCCAAAAAATAATCTTGTTATAATACCCCGGCAGATCTTACAAATAATTTTGTCATATCCCAGAAACTAATTTTGTCATATCCCAGAAACTAATCTTGTCATATCCCAGAAACTAATTTTGTCATCCTACCACAGCATGTCCCAGAAAATTAATTACACCACCCGACAACTGTGTGGTAGTTAAATTTTCACACAGCGTGTATCCATTGATTTTATCCCGGTGAAGTGAGTTCCTTTTTTATACGTCATGGCCGGTTGATAATTAATCATTTTGACGCGTGCATTTCTTTTTTAAGCAACCACTAGAGCCTTTTAAAAAAAATGTGTTGCTACCTTAGGCTACTCAATAAGTGCGCTAGCGACCTCTGTTTATTGTTGAGCTTCTGTTTTGCTTGGCATGACGTGTTAATTAGCATGTGGTAAACTAAACATGTTTCACGTTACATAACCTTTACCCGGCGCTACAAACTTGACCCGGAAATGCCGAAACTGTAGGTGCCAAAAATTAAAAGACCAGATTGCCGAAATTATTTGTATCTATAAATAATAAAAAAAAATTGATATAAAACTCAAATTTATTTTAAAAATTGTTACAAAAACAGAATGTGATTTAGAAAATACTTTTATTAAGAGTTGAAAATGATGTTATTTACGACATTAAGGTCTATTTACCAATTTTAGCGCTTCTGTCATTACAAAAGTCGGCGCTTCTGTTTCGACTGTACGGGCAGTTCCCATTGGTCGAAAGTAGATTGTTGCTGGAATGTTTTTGGCTGTATAGGTAAACGACATCTTGTTTTTGCTGTGTTTACTTTTTGATAGGCAAGTTGTTTTTATGCGCGCCGGAGAACCGTCAATTTTCTTTCAAGTTTTTTTTTTAGTTTTAATCGGCTGAAAGTATGGCTAGCGTACGTAATCTTAAGGAACTAGGCTACTAAATTAGTTAACCATAAATAAGTACTAGATCTAGATGTTGTTAACTTTAAGTAACTAGGCTGCTAAATTAGCTAACCATAAATAACTACAAGATTAACTAACCCTAAGTAATAAATAGATTAGCTAATCCTAAACAAATGCTTATATAAGCTAACCCTAAATATTTAGGCTGCTGGATAAACCAACCTAAAGTAACTGTTCTTACATTAGTAAAACCTAAGTAACTACTCGGAGATTAGCTAATCCTAAGTTAACTCCTCGGTGATTAACTAACCCTAAGTAACTTATCGGGATTAAAATATTAGTTTGTAGATCTTATCAAGTGTCTCACAGAGCTGAAACAGATTTGATACGAGCCAGTGTTGACACTAGCAAAACTTCGGTGTACGCGATCCAAGATTTCAACTGATACTGTGGACTTGTGTCTTAACATGCCTCAGTTGTTGGGTTTTTTAAATAGTTGGTCTCCTTTTTAAATAGTCGGTTTCCGTTTTAAATCGTTGGTTTCCGTTTTAAATCGTTAATTTCCGTTTTAAATCGTAGGTTTCCGTTTTAAATCGTTAGTTTCCGTTTTAAATAGTTGTTTTCAGTTTTAAAGCGTTGGTTTCCGTTTTAAATCGTTGGTTTCCGTTTTAAAACGTTGGTTTCCATTTTAAATCGTTGGTTTCCGTTTTAAAACGATGGTTTCCGTTTTAAAACGTTGGTTTCCGTTTTAAATCGTTAGTTTCTGTTTTAAATCGTTGGTTTCTGTTTTAAATCGTTGGGTTTCGTTTTAAATAGTTGGTTTCCGTTTTAAATCGTTGGGTTTCCGTTTTAAATCGTTGGTTTCCGTTTTTAAATCGTTGGTTTCCGTTTTAAATCGTTGGTTTCCGTTTTAAATCGTTGGTTTCCGTTTAAAATCGTTGGTTTCCGTAGAATAGCAGCAACAAAACTGGAGAATTAAAAAGACAGACATCAGACAGTTGTAGTGGATACATGACATAGCACGTGCTAATATCACCCAATACCAAAACAAAAACTTCCAAGCCCCCCCCCCCCTCCCCTTCCCTTGTTTCATGTACACAATAGAACAGACACCACCCCCTACCTCAGGCTACCCGTTTAATCAGATAGAATGTGCTTTGTAGATTTGTTACCATTGATGAAGCAGATTTCTAGAACCCCTGACATTCAGAAGGTCAGTGTTTTGAAGGTGTGTCACCACTGACATATAAGTACGCTCTATCGATAAAGTAGTGCTTCAGTGTCTCCCCAAACTGGTGTTTAATTACTGAATCACCGTAATCCTTACTTTCAAGATTTAATCACTGAATCACCGTAATCCTTACTCTAAAGATTTAATGATTGAATTACCTTAATCCTTACCCTAAGATTTAATCACTGAATCACCGTAATCCTTACTCTAAAGATTTAATCACTAAATTACCGTAATCCTTACCCTAAGATTTAATCATTGAGTGCCTTAATCCTTAATCTAAATATTTAATCACTGAATCACCGTAATCTTTACTCTAAGATTTAATCACTGAATTACCTTAATCCTTACTCTAAATATTTAATCACTGAATCCCCGTAATCCTTACTCTAAAGATTTAATCATTGAAGTGCCTTAATCCTTACTCTAAGATTTAATCACTGAATTACCTTAATCCTTACTCTAAATATTTAATCACTGAATCACCGTAATCCTTACTCTAAAGATTTAATCATTGAAGTGCCTTAATCCTTACTCTAAAGATTTAATCATTGAAGTGCCTTAATCCTTACTCTAAAGATTTAATCATTGAAGTGCCTTAATCCTTACTCTAAAGATTTAATCATTGAAGTGCCTTAATCCTTACTCTAAAGATTTAATCATTGAATTGAATGTGTCTCCCTTCCACAGATGTTTTACAACTAAAATAAATCTCATATGTTACGTGTTTGTGTGTGGGGGGGGGGGGGGGGGGCTAGATAAATACAGAAGGCAGCAATACATATTAAACTAAATAAATAATTACGGTTTGTTTGTTCAACTAATTACATTTTTAAGTTAAGCTTCCAGATCTGTGTCGATTCCATCAGCGCTACTAACTCCGTCCTTACCACTGATGATCTTAGTCATCGTTTATGTTCAGCCTTTGGGGGGGGGGGGGGGGGGCTCGACCGTAAGGGCTATTGGGGGTCGTATTGTGTTTTTTTTTTGGGGGGGGGGGTCGTCTTTTGTGGCTGTTGGTGATCGGCCGTAATGGTTGTGAGTGTGTGTGTGAGCCGGGGGGGGGGGGGTCGGGATAGTCAGACAGCCATGACGTGAACTCAGCCAGTCGTACCTGAGCCAATGGTCAGAAGGTGACCGCTGGTCAGCTGTTGTGTGTTGGACGTCACGTCACCCCATGCCTGACCGCTACTGTGAACTTTCACCCCTGTGAGAGCGTCCGTCAGGTAATTGTGTCAAACACCTGACGCTGTCTGCTGCTTCTGGCACCTGATCTGGGGGGGGTGGGGGTCACCTAGACGGTGCCGATACAGTCGTCTTGTGTCATGTGACTTCTGGGTGGCGCGTGCTAGCACGTAGCAGGTTCAATGGCTTGATCACGTGACATACAACAAAGGTATGCACCTGCAGTTCGTGTTACCTGTAATTAAGCACTACCTGTAATTAGTCTACTTGCAGGTTGTGCTACCTGTGCTAGATGCAGTGACTGCTACCTACAGCAGAGCATATGTTTATTATGTAGCCCTCCCTCTACTGGCCAGATGATAGATATTTTGTTCCCTCTCCCCCACCCAAAAAACAACAAACAACTGAATAATTTTATACCTGCATTTGTTGTTAGAGTTTTGATATTAATTGGATACTAACGATAACTCTCCTAAAGCAGGTGAATAGTTGACTTAATGCCTAAAGCAGGTGAATAGTTGACTTAATGCCTAAAGCAGGTGAATAGTTTACTTAATGCCTAACCTGGTGAATAGTTTACTTAATGCCTAAAGCAGGTGAATAGTTTACTTAATGCCTAACCTGGTGAATAGTTTACTTAATGCCTAAAGCAGGTGAATAGTTTACTTAATGCCTAAAGCAGGTGAATAATTTACTTAATGCCTAAACTGTGAATAGTTTACTTAATTCCTAACCTGGTGCTTAATTTTCTTAATGCCTAAACCTACACGCACATGTTTTGTTAGTAATTATGTCAACATTTGTTACGTGTAGGATGGGTGTAATCAAAAGAACCATAATCTAGGGAGAGGGGGTGGGGAGGGGGGGGGGGGCTGTAATTTTAGAATCAATTTTCTCAGTGAGGTCGGAGACGTGCATAGATCAAGGTTTCTGGCTTTAAACCAAACGACACTCCCATTCAGTGTTTCTTCCAGACTTCTCCCCCCCCCCCCGGGAGGGGGGGGACAACATTTTTCGGGGGGGGGGGGGGGGCGGACATTGGTGAAAATATATGTTTTCTATATAAATTCCATCTCGTTCGGGGTTGGGGGCTTATCATCTTTGTACATATTAAAGTCTTATATACAAATTCATCTTTGTACATATTAAAGTCTTATATACAAATCACATTAATGTTCTATAAATTAATATTTCTTGCTGGTTTTTTTTTTCTAGAAAAGGTTTCTAGGGTTTCTATAGTTTCCTTTTTTTTTTAAAAAAAATTACATTATTGAGTTCTTAAAACATGTCCGTGATCTTGAAACTTCAAGAGTTCCCACCTCCCATAGTCATCACATCCCGACCAGTTGACAGCAGAAAACCGCCACAAGTACAATTGTAACCAATATAATTAGCTAGAGCTATAGAACTCTTACACAGTCGGAGTGAAGCCTTCCAAATCGTAATGCTCCTCGGATTCACACAGCAACAAGTCTCTTCCTACTGATAGAGTTAGCCCCCCCCCCCCTGTAGGGTGACCCATCTGTAAGTTCCCGAGTATACTCTGTCTAATTACTGCCCTCATCACGTGACCTCATCTACAGTCACCTCTCCTATGGAATTACCCTCCCCTGTATTATAAGTTCCGTTGTATTATAACCTCCCCCGTATTATAAGTAAAATAAACTT
>NW_026733891.1:0-40314 GCF_028476545.2 Physella acuta | reverse complement strand
CCCCCCGGCCATGGAGGCGATCCTGGCTACGCCACTGGTCTAGTCCGACGGTTTGAAAATATCTACTACTTTTTACAAACTTTTATTTAACTCACTTCCTCGTCAGTCTGTCGTCAGTCTGTCTAGACCGAAACGCAGGAGTGAAAATTCGGACACTTCTACTTGACCGATACGATTCACAGTTGACACGTGGGTCAAGACATGAAGACAATGCAATCTGAAATTAAATTTGACTTAATTGGATGCCTAATTAATTTTTTATGAATTAATTAAAATTTGGACCGAATTAGTTGGCATGTCTAGCCAACCACACCACACGCGTCATCACGTTAAATAGCTGCGCCATCACGGTACGTTCAATAACTGCGCCATCACGTTCAGTAGGCGCGCAATAGTTTTTAGTCATGTAACTCTATTGAAAATAAAACATGTAAAGTACTGAAAAAATAATTCATAAAAAACGTTTTAATAACAAGCTTTTATGTAATAATGCACTAAAAAGTAGAAAATAAATTATAGACTACTATTTAAATAACTATAAAGAAAAGCGTGGGTGTCTTCCTTAACATTAGTAAAGGTATCCAATAGATACTAAAGTGACCCACGCTTTTCTTTATAGTTATTTAAATAGTAGTCTATAATTTATTTTCTACTTTTTAGTGCATTATTACATAAAAACTTGTTATTGAAACGTTTTTTATGAATTTTTTTTTTAATAATTTCAACATAGTTTGAAAACAGTTATGGCTAAGAAATGAAAACATCGAACTGCATTTCTGGTAATTTTGTGAGAGTTAAGATAGATTATTTCAGTTACGACAATTAAGAAAACAGAATCATCCAAATCAAGCCTAATATTTGAAAGGTCACTAAGCAATACAGCTAATACATGGTTAATTTAACTAGTTGAACGTTTTTAGTGGAAATTTAGTTTCTATTTCAATCCTAGTATATGTTGCTCAGTGGCGTAGCGAGGTCGGGTGTCACCCGGTGCGGCACTTAATGGTGTCACCCCTAGAGGCCTAGCGACCCTTCCCGGGGGCAAACTTTCAAATTTTCGATTTGCACCCCCCTTCAAGTTTTTCTCTATATATTTTGCTATTTTTTGCCTTGGTGTCACCCCCCCCCCCCCCCCCTAAATGGTGTCACCCGGTGCGCTCCGCACCTCCCCCCCCCCCCTTCGCTACGCCTCTGATGTTGCTTAACCAAGAAAATAATAATTGGGTAGTGTTTAGATTCATTTTTTTTGTTAATTTTGTTATTGTAATGAAACGCCATCGACAGTAAATCTTCATCGTCTTTTTCCGTTCGTACTCCAGACACATGCGGCATGTGTAGAGTAGAGTTTATTTCTTTATCACGAAGTAGAGTTTATCTGTTTCACATACCTCGGTATAAACGGGAGATAAATTCGGACAGCTTTATGTCCATTCGCATATGTTACGGTTACTTGAGTGAGGTACCCTTCAGGGTCCAGCAGTTACCAGTCTGAACTCGAGACCTTCGGACTTGCAGCAAATCTATCCATCTATACATCACGCCGTCCCCGACATTATATACATATTTTGTCCTCATATATTTTGTCCATGAGATCATTTGTCCATGAGGTCACTTGTCTGTGAGATAATTTGTTTGAGATCATTTGTCATGGAAACATATATGTATATATATATTATATATATATATATATATATATATATATATATATATATATATATATATATATATATGTATATATATATGTATATATATGTATATATATATGTATATATATATATATATAGATATATATATATATATATATATATGTATATATCTATTTATATATATATATATGTATATATATATATATATGTATATATATATATATATATATATATATATATATATATATATATATATATATATATATATATTACGGTGTGTATTTGCCTACATTCACAAATAGCTGCCATTAACGACATATGACAGGTATATGATATCCTCCTATGGTAATACGTGAAGACTAGAATCAACTGTTTCACACCATCACCACCGACCTATCGATATCATCAGACCAGCTGATCAAGCCCCGCGCGTTATCAGTTATTGATCTCCAGCAGCCGCCCACTATCGCGGCGTTATAGCCGATCAACCTGGATCATGTTTCTTTGCGTGGCTCATGATCAATAAACAAGGTATTGATTTCAGGAATCCTGAAATTTGAGACATCAAAGGGAGCCTACTCCTTGTATTTGTGAAAGAGGAGTAATATTTATCTTTAAACAATTATTTAAAGGCGGAAAGTTTAACAAAATAGTATATTTAAAACAAAGAATAATATACATAAATATAACTAAAAATGTACTTATGCTCTTTTTTATTTACATCATTATATTTTATATACTAGGTATATATATGGTTTAAATGTATACTTTACGAATACTGTATTGTGTATCAAATTAAAATAATATAAGTATCAAATAGCTCATTAAAAATAGATTTGACATACGGTGTTTCTGTTTGCAAAAACCCCAAACCAAACTTCCAACATATTTTGATTCTAAGCAGATTTAATCAGATCTAAGTGTGTACATTCCAGATGGTGCTCTTGATGAAAAAAATATCACACACTAGATTTTAATCTGTTTTTATTTGAGATAAAACAAAGCCCACATTTATTAACACAAGGTTTTCAAGGAGATATTTAACACATCATTCTAGTTGTTGCATTCATCTTAATCATGTCTCCTACCTATAAAACATGCTTCATCAACTATGTAAATATCTCACAATGTGCATATCAGATTGCTATGTATATTATGATTTGTGATATTCAGTTGTATCTAGTATATGGTTCAAAATTAAAACAGCTTATCCACACACACAAAAAAAAAAAAATATTACCACAAAAAAAAGTCCATACAAATCTTTCAACGGAGCACAGTAAACTAAGCAGTCAAGAGAAACCTAGTTTGTACACCTTACTTTACTCTAGTTCTTATGCCATCTTATTTTCTTCCTTTGATTATTATATTATATGCAATTGATGTTGATATCTTTGATGCTGTGTAAAACTATCCAATAAATTATTATTACTGATTTAAATGTTTAAAACAATTGAATTAAAAAAAAATTCAATGCAAAAAAAAAGTCAATACAAAACAAAAATTAATATTACCGCTCCCTCCTCATCCAGCCGTCAAAAAAAAATGAAGAAAAAACCCACACCTCTCGTCGCGCAGATTAATTCACATTTTATATAAATTGTTTTATTTTTCAGTTGTTTATTTGTCAACTGCCTTCTTGTGATGGTGATGACTAACACTAAAGTGAATATTCAAGGCAATCTGACGATGTAAATTCTGAGGCAAAAAGAATTATTTTTTTAAACTAGATGATTAATACCATGTTGTTAAAAATGGTCCAAACAGGATATATATTTATTTTTTATATGTATTAATTTGTAAATCCATCTTCAATTTTTTTTTTTTGCAAATAAAAGTATTAAAAAATATTAATTTAAACCTTGGCTCCCTAGGTTTGGGTATCACCAGGTGCGATACTTCGTGGTGTCACCCCCCCCCCCAAGAAACAAAGTAGATATATATATATATATATATATATATATATATATATATATTATATATATATATATATATATATATATATATATACATATATATATATATATATATATATATATATATATATATATATATATATATACATATATATATATGATGAAAACTGTAATACTAAAGCGAATAAGCAAACCCACAACCTCCACACACTACACCATCCATACCTTCCACACCCTCAACACCCTCCACACTCTTCACACCCTACACACCCTCTACACATTTCACTCTACACACCCTACACACCCTACACACCTCACACATTCCACACCCCACACACACTCCAAACACTAAACACTCTACACACTCTACACACCCCACACACTTCCACACCCTCCACACACTAAACACTTCATACACTCTTACACACTCCACACCCTCCAACACACCCTCCACACACTCCACACCCTCCACACAACACATCCTATACACCCTCACACACTCCACACCCTACAATACACCCTCACACACTCCACACCACATATACCCTACACACTCTCAACACACCCCACACCCACAACACACCACACACACCCTCCCCACACTAAACACTCTACACACCCTCCACACATCAACACTGTCACTACTATGAACCCACACCACTGCCTCACACCAACCTTATCCCAGAACACAGCAAACCATCCAAAAACCACATCAGCCTACCTTGCCTACCCACTGCTACAATCCCATACTCAGCAGCTACAAATAAAAAAATACACATCTTAATAAGACGAAAGACACATATCGTTTCCCTGGTTGTTTGAATAAACCTCCCCCCCCCCCCCAACACCCACCGGATAACACAAAAAATCTGTGTTACCTTATTTACCAGTAAAACTGTCTTGTATGATATGATTAAGTATTTCATCAATTACTTAGATTATCACCAGTAGCGTAGCGAGGGGGGGGGGGGGGCGCGGGGGGGACATATGTCCCCGGGCGCCGACCTTAGGGGGGGCGCCAAATTGAAAGTTTGAGGGGGGGGGGGGTGCAAATGAAAAGTTCGAGGGGGGGGGGTGCAAATCGAAAGTTTGAGGGGGGGCGGTGCAAATGAAAAGCTCGAGGGGGGGGGTGCAAATCGAAAATTTGCTCCCAAGGGGGCGCCAAATTGAAAGTATGTCCCCGGGCGCCGGGAAGGGTCGCTACGCCTCTGATTATCACTTGTCTTGAAGAAAACGATGGGTGAACTCCATTTCACTGAAACATCACAACATCAATTATTTTTATCAAAACATACAGTCGAAGTTGTAACGGGTAAATGTAACGGAGATCTGTCTTTGTTTTTGTGCCCTCTGCGCGTTAGTTAGTTTCAATACTACTTGACTCTAACAGCAAAAACAATCGATCAAATACCTGTTATTGATCGCTTCCCAACTCTGCTAATGTTAACACGGCCTTTCAGTTGAAGTGTGTACTTTGTTATACACCTTTCATAGATTAAACTTGATTACAAGGTTTGAATCTAGTTCATTATACAAGTATGTTTGATATTAAATCTCGTAACTTCATTTTCAATAACTTCTAAATAATCTATTTTGTTCAAACTATCAAAATACATATAATCTATTTAATAAATGTAGTAATGTTTCAAGGCTTATTGATTTCTTTACTTGTTGACTAAATGCCGCAGGAAGTCAAATAAGACTATAATAGTTGCTCTGAACATTATCACCACCTTTTCCAGGTTCGTTCAGAAGACACAATAACAGATGAAGTAGAGTGTATCTGTTACAATGACCTCGACGTATGAAGAGACAGTGTGTTCAAAAATATGTGCAGCCCCCTTTACTTTTCCAAAATTTGGTAAGGCACCCATCAGAGCTGGGTGGACTCAGGGATGTCCTACAGATTCAAACCAGTGGTTCAAACTCAAAATTTCCGAAAATAATTAACAGTGTGATCTCCTAGAAGAGTTTTAAAAAAAAAATGCTGACATGTATGATTAAGTTGAATGCATTCTCATTTACAGATCAGCTTCATGAAACGATAAAAGATTGTATACTTTTTTTGTATTACAAACATTGAATAAACCGGGAGTGATCTCCCCTAAACTTTCTCGAATATTCTTATATAAAATAACAGGGGATGGGAACTCGGGCTATAGACATGATTTTTAATCCATTTTAAATACTTAAAGTTTTAAAAATAGAATAAAATCTCGTAGACAAATTAATTGCACACCAAGTGAACGCGAAATAAAAAAGCGCATAATAGTGCGCAATATTATTATTACTTTAAAATTTACATTAGTTTTTTGAGAAATCGGAAGTAGCGTAAAGTACTACTTCCAGTCCACGGAAATGACTCAAAATTTAATAGAAGGTAGAGAATTAGATCTTTTACTTACGTATGAAATTTCATTTATCTATCTGAAATAGTACTCAAGTTATAGGCTTTTGAAAAATTCAAAGTAGGAAAAGTACCACTTTTGGTTATCGGAAATCGCTCAAAAGTTGATACGGATCTACGATTTTGATTAAATACTTATATATGAAATTTCATCAACCTAGCTGTAACGGTACTCAAGTTATCGTGTTTACACACGGACACACACACACACACACACACACAGACACACAGACATACGGTCAAGATTGCAAAATTATGTTTTTCCGTATCAGTGAGATGCAAAACGTCGAGATTTGCAAAAATCTCGATTTTTTTTTTTGCACGATTACAAGACTTTCTCTATACTTCGTATATACGAGAAAGTAAAAAGGAAAAAAAAATCTACAAGCTGATACACATTTATTTTTAAAACAGGAGATACACAATGTAACAAACTTTTATGAGGAGAATAAATCAAAATCAAATATATAAACATCTTAAAAAATAAAATAAACCCATTTTATTGTTTGAAGTATATTATATTTCATATAACACTGTGGTTTCTACGACATAACCGAAATGCATTTTTTTACAATTAATTTATACAATTACAAAACTGAATGCATGATTACGCAAAACAGAAAATAATCGGAGACGAATATACAAACAGTTACATGCATTCCGGAATGAGTTGACAATTTGTTTCTAATTAAACAGCAAAGTATTTATATAATTTAAGGGGACTAAAGTTCAGTACATTATTTTTTATTTTTTGTTTTAGCAATTATTGTAATAACAGCAAAAACATTTTAAAGTAATAATTTTTTTTTGACAAACATTTTTACTTAATAAAAATGAATGAATGTATTTAATTAAACCGCGATAATAAACGAGGTGACTACAATATGCACTAAAAAGAAATGTATAATGCATCTAAATTCATGAAAGTATGTTGAAAAGCACAAATATCACAATGCAACACGCACTCTTAAGACTACAAATCAGACAACTGTGATTACAAAATTTAACATTTAAATTCTATATTACATTTTTAATTCTAAAATTGTTTTTTACAAGCTTTTATTTAACTTGACTCCTCTGCCAGAGATCGAAACGCACGAGAGAAATTTCAAACACTTCTAACTGACAGATTCGTTTCAAAAATGGCGCGTGGGTCAAGACATCTTAATAGAAGCGTCTTATTGAACTTTTTTTTAAATCATTATTTTCTACTTTTTAAAGCATTATTACATACAAGCTTGTCATTAAAACGAATTTCATGATTTTAAAAAAAATTGAGACCAAACTAAAGTAAATGAAAGACAAAGTTTAAGTTAAGTTAATAGATTATGTATCACATTTTTGTGTTAGTGTGAAATGTTTATCATGTTAGCATGTGTGTACACGCATCTTAAACACATTGTACAACTAAATAAACATAAAAAACATGATTAGTACAGCCTTTTATCACATGTACACATGTAACAGCCTGCAACAAAGCATGTGTGTACAAATACATTGAATATAGACACAATACTTCAAGTAATAAAGTAAAAAAACAACACATTTTAACTTTTTCTCAAATACAGTTACAGTGAAAATATTTTGTTAATATACAAAAAATGTAAATTGCTTTATAGATTTAAAGCCGATTCTTCATTTACACCCATTTCCATAAGTAACCTCCAAACCACATTCTATCATTTACGGGTCACACAGACACAGACACACACACATACGAACACAAAATATTATTAATCAAACCAACGTTTTTTTTGTATCATGTGTATTATTTTTAAATAAAAAATATATACTAACACCACCAAGATAACTCTTAGATAACCAACCTCACAATATCTCCATGATCACCAACTTCACCAACACCACCACCTACAACACTACCACCTCCAATACCACCAACACTACCACCTGCAAAATCACCAACTTTACCACCACCTCCAACACCACCATTACCAACACCTCAAACAACAACAAAACTACCACCACCTCCAATACCACCGTTACCACCACCTCCAACATCACCAACACCTCCAACATCACCAACACTATCAACCCGAACCAACACCACCCGACACGTAGCTTTCTTAGAAATTAACTACGAGTTCGAGCCATATAAAAACGTAGTTGATTTTATACATGATCATTGGATGTCTATTAGGTTACACTGTTTTAGCGTATATATATATATATATATATATATATATATATATATATATATATATATATATATATATATATATATATATATATATATATATATATATATATATATGCATGTGTTAATTATATTAAATCATTTTCACAAAGACTAAGTTTTTGCCTGTCTCATGCGTGTTGTCGTTACACCATCCTAAAGCAAACATCAGCATGCTGTTAGCTCCTGGCATGCAAGAACCCGCGGACGTCCACCCCGAGTTAGTTGATGAAGTTGTTGTCTAGAACATTCGTCTCCGTGGAGTCGTACAGTTCCACGCTCTGTAGGTAGCAGGGGTGGGGGTTGGTTGTGGGGGTGGGCGGGGGAGGGGTGAGTGAGGAAATAATGTGTTAGTAATTGTTAGAAGAAAAAGGTGTTTCATTTATCTATCAATCGACTACATACACGACATGTAGGCCTGCATATAATATATATTACATATATGTACATGCACATTCATAAAGCATGTTTATTACATTATGTAGTTAATAGGAAAAATAAAATTAATATATATTTTTTCGTTAACTTCATGTAGTTAGTAGAAACTTTTTTTTTTATTTTCCATGTCCTATTAGTAAACAAATAAAAAAATTAAATTCGAAATTACTTTTTTTTAAATTTTCAATGACCTAGAAGTAAAACAAATAAAAAAATTAAATTCAAAATTACGTTTTTTATTTTTAATTTCCTTTTAGTAAACAAATAAAAACTATAAATTTAAAATTACTTTTTTATTTTCAATTTCCTTTTAGTAAACAAATATTAAATTTAATAAGTTTTCTGCGCAGGATCTTTAAATTAATAATGTTGCAGCAATGCTTGTGTTTTAAGGATCCACACATGACAACTGTGTGTGCGACTCCGCAACAAAAACAACTGACAACAAAACGGGATTAACAGGTACAGATAAATTGTATTTGCTCCTTCGTGCTGTGGAATGTCACTGATCTTGCGACATGCCTTCAAACGATCATTTTACACTGCATTATGTAATAGTTTAAGAGTGTCAGTTCATCTCTTCGTGGTACCTAATCATTACTCTTACCTTAACTACATGGTACACTTACCATAACGTTTCTTAGTGCCTTATCATTTCTCATACCTAAACTGTATGGCAACCAGAGGCTTAGCGAGGGGGGGGGGGGGGGGGGGGGCGGGGGGACATATGTCCCCGGGCGCAGACCTTAGGGGGGCGCCAAATTGAAAGTTGGAGGGGGGGGGTGCAAATGAAAAGTTCGAGGGGGGGGGGGGGTGCAGATCGAAAGTTTGAGGGGGGGTGCAAATGAAAAGTTCGAGGGGGGGTGCAAATCGAAAGTTTGTCCCCGGGCGCCGGGAGGGGTCGCTACGCCTCTGATGGCAACATACCCTAATTAAATCTTTGTCGAAACCCTATCATTACTCTAACTGTAATTACACGGTACCATACCCTAACCAAACCATTCTTAATGTCTTATTATTTCTTTGAACTAAATTTTACACATACACTAACCAAACTCTTTCTCCGATCCACACCTACTCCCAAACATATATCATTTCCCATTCCTCATCTCAATCTTATCACCCCTCCCATCCTCCTCCCTCACTTTTGTACTCCCTCCCATCGTCTTCTCCTCTCTCTTGCTCTTCTCAAACTTGTAGAACCGGCTCCCCACGTCCACAACGACAGCTAGTATGATGAAAACAGCGAGAACGATGAAGACACCAATCATATTGGTCAGTTCTAGTTCGGGCGTGGTCTTTTGACTGATGGATCTGGACTTGTCTTTTTCCGTGCAGTTTCGTCCAGTAGACCACCACCTACAAGGTATTTTATATTTATTTTGTTTAAATTGAATTGTATTTCATTGAGATTTCACTGTGAATAATGTATACAGTGTGTAGCTATAACTGAATTTTAATCTTAATGTTTTTTTAGTATAAATTGTCTATATGATTTTTATCTCGGAGCAATTTTCAGAAACTTTTTATTTAATATGTTAATTTCTTAAATATATATATATATATATATATATATATATATATATATATATATATATATATATATATATAAATGGTTATATGACAAATGCTTTCAGGACAAAATATCTCACGGATAAATGATCTCAGGACAAATTATCTCAAGGGTAAATGATCTCAAGGACAAAAGATACCAGGACAAAATATATCAGGACAAATGATATCATGGAGGAATGATCTCAGACAAAATATCTCAGACAAAATATCTCACTTTAGATCATAAAGTTAAAGTTAATTTTTATAAAATTTCAACGTAAAGATGTCGATAGCTACTGTTTATATAAACTAAAATATTAAGGATCGTAAACATTACTTTAAACTAAAATTGAACCGATAGTATCCTTAAGAATCATTTTAACTAAATTGTTAACCATAAATATTACTCAAATATGACTTTAACAACTAAAATGTCAGCGATATTAAGTAAAAAAAAAATACTTTTCTTTCAATGTGTCCAGAGCCCCCTCTTCCTTGAGCTGGAGCAGAGCCCTGTTTATGTCGTCTAAATACGGAGCCCCTGCACAAACAATCACCTCATAATTAGCAATCAGTGGGGGAAAAAATGTGCTGAAAAATATATAGAGTATTCCTCCTACCTAGATCTATGTCCGACAATGGAATAATATTTGTTAAAGCCATCTTGTTACTCTCCTTTAACAACCAACTTATTAGCCAACAGCTCAAATATTATCTTATCACAGATGTAACTTTGGAAAAGTGAGATGACATAGTCGAACTATAGAACGCAAGGATTACTGGAAAGTCTTCTTTTTGGTTTACTAGATCAAAAATGTTGGGGGTCCTTGGGTAGAGAATAGTTCTAGTATGTAGTGGACTATGGCCGAATTGGAGAAAAACAAATGCGGCCAGTGAAGACCACACTTTAGCAAAATCGGAACAACAGATTAGCTCTACTTCATCTGCGCCCATGAGTCCAAACTGCTCTTCTATCTACTCAAGGAGAAATTACGGAAAGTCAATACAGCTAGTGATGACCATACTATAACAAAACCAGAGAAATTGCTTAGCTCTACTTCCTCTTCACCTCGGATCGTCTAGGTAACAGCCAAACCCACCTTTTGGAAAGCCCAAGCTAAAATCCTTGCTCCCAAAATTCTGCTCTATACTCTCGATCCCACAGTGTTGGTTGGCATAGTAACCGTTGGTGACGCCGTCTGCGATGAAGGCAAGTTTTCCGGCCTTGACCTGGTCTATGATTTCCGTTGTGTTTTCCAAGACGACGTCGGCCTCGTGGAGCTTCATGAAGGTCCACATCCTCTGGTAGGGGTCCTCTTTCTGGAGCTGTGGGTGTAGGATAATGCTGTGTTTACAGTATGTTATGCTAGAAATATCCTACAATAGGAGTCTTCCTTGTGCAGCTGTAGGTGTAGGACAATGCTGTGTTTACACTATTTTACGGGACAGATACAGTTTTATTAAGTTCTTTGGTAGGTGTCTTCCCTCTTGAGCTGTGGATGTAGTTTACAATATTTTACGGGGCAGGTAAAGTTTTATTTCCTTTCTTGAATAGGGGTCTTCCATCTGGATCTGGGAATGGAGTTTACAATATTTTACGGGGCAGATACAGTTTTATTTAGTTCTTTGGTAGGGATCTTCCTTCTGGGACTGTAGATGTAGTTTACAATATTTTATGGGACGAATACAGTTTTATTTATATTCCTTCCTTCTGGAGCTGCAGATGTAGGACAATGCTGAGTTTACAATATTTTATGGAACAGATAAATTTTGATCTACATCCTTTGACAATGGCCTTCCTTCTGGAGCTGAGGGTGCAGTTCACAATATTTTATGGGACTGATACAGTTTTATTTTCTTCCTTGAATAGGGGTCTTCCTTCTGGATACAATATTTTATAGGACTTATACAGTTTTATTTACTTCTTTCAATAGGGGTTTTCCTTCTGGACATGTGGATGTAGGACAATGCTGTGTTTACAATATGTTATGCTACAGATAAAGCGGTAACAATATCCTACAGTAGGGGTCTCCGTTCGTAAGCCGTCAATGTATTTTATGATTACAATATTTCATGAAGGAGATAAAATACAATTTTATCGACATATTCTGGTAATCACAATCTGAAAATCACTATCTAGCATCGCCTTACAAGTTTAAACAAGCCATGTGAAGAAAAGGCGGTTAAGCAGTGTTTATTTCAGACTTTTTTTCCGAGGCGAGGGGCACTTTAAATTTCCAGGGGGTGTAGGGGGGGTGGACTAGTTGAAGTCTATATATTTTTAATAAAATCTACTTGGCCCGTGGGGGGAGTACTTCTATAAGGGAGAGTGGGCGAAAAGGTGTCTGAAAGAAATACTGGGTATAAGAATAACCTGTCTTTTCTTGAGAAATTAATATTGTTCCTTCAGTGTCGTGTACATTTCTTTCAGAAAAAGATTACTTTTTTTCTTAGCTAGAAGCCCAAATAATTAATATATCAGTCACAAGTAATTACTTTTACGCGCGTTCATTTTTGTCCCTGCTTATCCCCCTTGAGATAACTCACTTGAAAGAATTTATGCAGTTCTGTCCCCTTCTCCACGCCGTACCTAAGCAGCGTCTGACTGGCCAGATCATGCACGGTTTTGATGCGGTTGTCTATCTGCTGGAGTGTGAGATGAGCTGCCAGATTGGCCGTGTAGGCCGCCTCAATGATCAGAACACAGAACCAGAAGAAGGCGATGATGGCTCGCATGGAGGTCGTCTGCGGGGAATAGTCTGTGGATCCCTGGATGTGGACGACGTAATTATTTAGATGTTTCTAGAACGGTAGTTTCTATGGTAATTAGCAAGTTGGTGTATCGACATTGAATAAAAGAAATAAAGAAGTATAATGATGCTCTTAACAATGATTAAATAAGTAAATACAATGTCGGTTTCCGTTTTGTTTTTCAGTATACAAATATATTTTTTTTCATTGCAGAACAGAAATTAGCATACAAAGCTCAAATATTTGAAAGGCTGAGCCGCATACTTTTCTCATGGTCTAGTAAGGTGCCTGATGGAATTCGACAAATAATGAATATGTAACTGCGATGCAAGACGCTGTGGTTCTATACCACCTAACTGTATTGATGCTTACCACAAACTCACCTGTATGACGATATTGATGTTGTACCACCTACTTGTAGTGCGAAGTTACTGTTGAACCACCTACATGTAAGACGATAATGTTGTACCACCTACCTGTAGAACGATGTTGTTGTTGTACCACAAACTCACCTGTTGATGTACCACCTACATGTAAGATGAAGCTGTTGTACCACATACCTGTATAACGACATTAATGCTGTACCACTCACCTGTAGGACGATGTTGTTTTTGTACCACAAACTCACCTGTTGCTGTACCACCTACATGTAAGACGATGATGCTGTACCACATACATGTAAGATGATGCTGCTGTACCACCTACATGTAAGATGAAGCTGTTGTACCACTCACCTGTAGGACGATATTGTTGCTGTACCAGTCACCTGTATAACAATGTTGAAGCTGTACCACTAACTCACCTGTTGCTGTACCACCTACATGTAAGACGATGTTGCTGTACCACCTACATGTAAGACGATGTTGCTGTACCACTCACCTGTAGGACGATGTTGTTGTTGCACCACAAACTCACCTGTTGCTGTACCACCTACATGTAAGACGATGTTGCTGTACCACCTACATGTAAGATGAAGCTGTTGTACCACTCACCTGTAGAACGATATTGTTGTTGTACCACTCACCTATAGAACAATGTTGAAGCTGTACCACAAACTCACCTGTTTCTGTACCACCTACATGTAAGACGATGTTGATGTACCACCTACATGTAAGACGATGTTGCTGTACCACTCACCTGTAGGACGATGTTATTGTTGTACCACAAACTCACCTGTTGCTGTACCACCTACATGTAAGACGATGTTGCTGTTCCACCTACCTTTAGGACGATGTTGCTGTACCACCTACATGTAAGACGATGTTGTTGTACCACCTACCTGTAGAACGATGTTGATGCTATACCACTAACTCACATGTTGTTGTACCACATACATGTAAGACGATGTTGCTGTACCACCTACATGTAAGACGATGTTGTTGTACCACCTACCTGTACAACGATGTTGATGCTATACCACTAACTCGCCTGTTGCTGTACCACATACATGTAAGACGATGCTGTTGTACCACCTACATGTAAGACGATGTTGCTGTACCACCTACCTGTAGGACCTCATTAATGCTGTACCACCTACCTGTAGAACGATATTGATGATGTACCACCTACATGCAAGACGATGTTGCTGTACCACCTACATGTAAAATGAAGCTGTTGTACCACTCACCTGTAAGACGATGTTGATGCTGTACCACAGACTCTCCTTCAGATCAAACCGCTGGATGTTTCCTTCCTGGGTGGGATCGAACCTGCTCATGACGTATAGCGAGACACCAGCCACCATTATAAACACTAGGATCATCAGCCACAGCCCTGGTGGAAGGTAAAAACAAACAACAGTGTTCGGTCTTTTCACTTATATCGTCATCATATCAGGGTTGAATGAAGGCAACTGGGCATAATGTTGACCATATTATAACTTCGTATGCCGAGGTCACAGAAACATATGAACTCTACTTCATCTGCCTCGTAGGTCGCCACGTTTGAAAAAAAATAACTTTGCTTACATTTATATAAACATTTGGGTATTGTGGGCTGTCGATGAATGTGATGAAAAACTAACTCACATTTGAGTTTGGCTAGATTTAGATGTTTGGTTTTTTTTAATATTATCACTTTTTAATAGTCATTTTAATGGGGAAAAGTATTCATGTTAGTAGCTAGACCACAGTATTGGCTGCTGGCGAAGACTTCTAATTTAGACAGCCATTTAGAAAACAATAAAATCACATTTAGACAATAATAACATGTCATTTAAACAACACTGTCATTGCGTTTAGGAAACACTTCGACATTAATAACAGGTCATTTAGATAATACTGAAATATACTTTTATAAGTAAAGTTCCCTTTCAAACCTGACGGTCTATAGGGCAAGTGAAGTAGAGTTCACTTGTTTCTGTGACCTCGGCATCAGAGTTTCTTCCAGGCATCTCTTAGGGGGGGGGGGGGGGGGGAAGGGGGCTGAGCCATCCCCCCCCCCCCCCCGAAATTTTTAGCGCCCCCCCCCCCCCCCGAACGAATGAAATTTATACAATTTATATAGAAAATATACACTTTTAACAGTGTCCGCCCCCCCCCCCTCCCGAAGAAAGTCTACCGCTCCTCCCCCCCGAAAATTTCAAGTGCCCCCCCCCCCCCTGAGAAAAAAGTCTGGAAGAAACACTGCTCGGCATATGAAGAGATAGTGTGGTCAGCAGTATGCCGAGCCGCCTTTACTTTCCCTAACGTGAGTTAGGTACCCATCAGAGTTGGATGGACTCCAGCTCGAAGTATAATTTAAGCAACATTTTAATGTCATTAAGACAAGACATTGACGTCACTTAGACCCAGGGCCGGCGCCACCTATAAGTCTAACTAGGCGGTCGCCTAGGGCGCCATCCCTAGGGTGGGGGGGGGGGCGCAAAATGTTTAATCGCTATTATCAAAAAGAACCTAATAATTAATAACTATAAAAGAGTAGCGATCGTTTTCAGCATCCAGGTCGAACTATTAATTTTGCACCACTACCCCACAATTAGTTCTATATAGGCCTATATTTATTCGCGATGGTGAAAATGCAACCCCACCACATCCCTAATTTAGAAGGTCTGGGCAGTGGCGTCGCTAGGTTGGGGTGTCACCCGATGCGGTACTTCGTGGTGTCACCCCAAGAAACAAAGTATATATATATGTGTGGGTGTGGGTGGGTGTATGAGTATGAGTTTAGATGTGCATAAGCTGTGGTCTATAATTAACACGTTTACGCCATGGTGTCACCCCCACCATCTAGTAGTAATTGAAGATTTGTACTTAAAAAATACTATTTAACTTTAATTAAACACTAATGGAAGTGGCAAAAAGATTTTTTCTTCTATACTTTTTTGCAATTTTTTCCCCTGTTGTAACCCCTTATATGGTGTCACCCGGTGCGGTCCTCACCCCCCGCCCCGCCCTCGCGGTGTAACATAATTGATGTAAAAAACGATTAAATAAGTTCGCTATTAAAACGGTTATTTGACTTTAATAGGGCTTGTAAGTCTAGTTTTCTCTGACTTTGAATTAGAAATATGTCCTGGTGTACAGAGTTTTGTAATGACGGGATGTTCAAAGTATTGAACTTGTTTGGTAAGTTTTGATGAATCGTTTAGATTTGGGAGTAACGGCGGAAAGCTGTTGCTGATATGGTTTCGTAGGTATAAAGTATAAAAGTGTTAGTGTCATAATTTTTATACGGCTGTTTTGTAGTTGAAGGTCTATTAGTGGAATCTGATTTGTAATAGAGAAATGAGAATGCATGTGATGAAGTATTTTAGTTCTGGAGTTCGAGAGCATCGATTCTTGTGGTATTAAGGAATCGAATTATATTGAATGTTAAAGTGTAATAGTAGGTCCAGTGAAATCGTTCTTGATTGGGAGTACCGTTTGTAGAGCTTGGTGAAGTAAAGCGAGTTGGTGTCGTAGTTCTGGAGCATCCAGTCTAGTTATGTTTAGGTATCGTAGTTTGATATGTGTTTTGAATGTAGTAGAGTAGGCCTATTTCGAGTAGTCGAGTTTATCATAAGTTCGATGATTTCAATTCAGTACGAAACACTACACAGAATGGTAGGCGTTTTTGGAATCTGTATTGCCACACTTAAAGTATTAATATATAATATTAAATAGGATGGAATTCATACCTATCCGTAAACTTTGTTTTTTCAAATTAGATTTTTTTTATTTAATCAATAATTCTAGCAATGTCTAAAAGGTGTCCCTTTATTTAGGGGATCCAAAATTTAATACAACACATATAAGTAAGTCTGCTATTAGAGTATGTCATCAAAATTGAATAGAAGTATGTTATAATATAGCTACCGTTTTTAGACTTTCAAGCAAAGCCTACAGTTAAGTATTCAATAGGTAAAATATATTGTTTTTACAAGTTTACATAGATAATATAAACAAAATCGTTATAATTATGACATAATGAAATTTAGAATGTTTTGATGTGTTTTTCAAGCATGTCTTAGTTACACTTAGTTAATTGAGCTGTTCTTGTAAAAGTTATTTCCCTTGATAACAAATTTGGGATTTAAATTTTAAAATGGGAGATAATTCATTGCTTAACTCTACATACATTTCAAATTCCTGCACCTTAGGTTGACCGCTTACTTATAAATACAAATTTAAGTTATTATTTGCTATTGTAACAATTATATAGAGCTTAAGTTCTAAACAAAATAATTTGGCATTTATTTTTAGCATTATCAATTTGAAAAACAATATATCAGTAGCCGTTATAGTTTGCAATACTTAATCTTAGTAGACATACAGTCTTCGTCATAAATTAAACATCTAATTAATTGTCGTTTCATATATTTCACCCTCTCCTAAAGGATTCATATATAGCAATTTTAGGCTGGAATCTATATTATTTATAGATTTTCATTTTTCAGAAACCAAAATATTGTTACATAATCACACAATATAGACATTTTACAATTATAACTAAAGACAATCACTTAAAACAGTTAGGTTCCGTTTTGGAATTCACCTTGGGAGGACTGCAGGGAGCCCAACACTACAAGCACTTTTTTTTGATTGAGTGGTTTTTTTCAAACTTTTTTTCTCCCTGGAGAGGGGGGGGGGGAAGGGGAGCACTTAAAATTTTCTAAGGGGGGAGGGAGGGGGGCTATGTTGTTAAGTACAAAGTAGACTCGTGCAATTATCAACAATTTCAATAAAATATAATTACGCTTGCAAACTGGAATTGAAGGACTTAGCACAAACTTTTGAGACGAAGGAGGCAAGTAAAATAAGTTTTTGATGTCTACTTAAAACGTGTATGCAATTGATAATAAGTTAATATGTCACTTTTGATTAATTGTTTTCTTATACATATGCTTTAGTAATTAATTTGTGTGAAAGGGGGCGCTAAATAACCTGGCGCCGGTACTGCTTAGACCAGACTTACAGGTCATTTAGACAAGACACACATAACTTAGACAAGACACACGTTACTTAGACAAGACTCTCACGTCAGACAAGACTCAGACGTTACCCAGACAAGACTTACACCTAACTTAGACAAGACTTACTCCTAACTTAGACAAGACTCACACCTAACTTAGAAAAAACTCACACCTAACTTAGACAAGACTCAGACGTTACCCAGACTAGACTTACATGCAGAAAATGGCCCCAGAAACTGGAAGAAGTTTGTGGTGCTGTCCGCCTTTTTGATGAGGATGGAGGCTTGGGAGGAGAGGATGGTGTAGGAGAAGGAGATGGTGTTCTCCCTCTCTGCTGAGACCTCCAGGGCACCTATAGCCATACTGGCATTCTGGTGAAGTAGATTAGACGAGTATATGTGTCAAATGTATTTAAATATGATGCACTTAGACATCAACGTGAGCATTAGAGTAGATTCAAGGATAAGTACAATCACACATATTTATGAAAATTAAAATTATCAAAAAGATTACAAATTTAAACGCGTAAGAAAAAAAAAATCATAGTTATCAGAAGCGACTTGACGGGGTCATCTAGTTGTCAGAAATCAACATGTTACAAAAATCAATGCTGATTGCAAATTATATATCAAAAGCTATGGCGTTGATTCTTTTCAGTGTATAAGATACATGCAGTAATTAAACAAGTCCAATGATCAATTTAGAATTAAAAGTGTTATTTCAAGACAACCCGTACATATTCTTTACCCTCGTAGGTATATTTTAGCATGAAGTGATCGCTAACGTATCCTTCCTTTAACATCAAATATAATGACGCAATATATATTTTACATATCCTTACTAACGTCTGGTAAGATGAAGAAAGAAATGACTCAACTTATATATTTTGCACACGCCTGTCATATTGAATTCCCCCCACCCCCTTACACACACAAGCACAAAAAATTCTCCCCGCCACCGCGTCTATATGAGATGGTTCATGACTGATCTGTATCTCTCCCATCCCTCCCCCCTCATCCCCCCACCTCCAGAAAATTCTTACCCCCGTCTGTTAGCGATGGATCCTGACCGAACCGTATCTCTCCCCCACCCACCTAACATCTTTACCCCCGTCTGTAGAGGATGGGTCATGAGTGGCCAGCCCTCCCCCCACCACCACCTCCCACAAACCCCTTACCCTGTCTGTAGGAGATGGGTCATGACTGAACAGCCCCCCCCCCACCACCCACCACCCACAAACCCCTTACCCCCGTCTGTAGGAGATGGGTCATGACTGAACACCCCCCCACCACCACCCACAAACCCCTTACCCCCGTCTGTAGAAGGTGGGTCATGACTGAACAGCCCCCCACCACCACCACCCACAAACCCCTTACCCCCGTCTGTAGGAGATGGGTCATGACTGAACAGCCCCCCCCCACCACCCACCACCCACAAACCCCTTACCCCCGTCTGTAGGAGATGGGTCATGACTGAACAGCCCACCCCCACCACCACCCACAAACCCCTTACCCCCGTCTGTAGGAGATGGGTCATGACTGAACACCCCCCCACCACCACCCACAAACCCCTTACCCCTGTCTGTAGGAGATGGGTCATGACTGAACAGCCCCCCACCACCACCACCCACAAACCCCTTACCCCCGTCTGTAGGATATGGGTCATGACTGAACAGCCCACCCCCCCCCCCCCCGACCACCACCCACAAACCCCTTACCCTGTCTGTAGAAGGTGGGTCATGACTGAACAGCCCCCCCACCACCACCCACAAACCCCTTACCCCCGTCTGTAGGAGATGGGTCATGACTGAACAGCCCCCCCACCACCACCCACAAACCCCTTACCCCCGTCTGTAGAAGGTGGGTCATGACTGAACAGCCCCCCACCACCACCACCCACAAACCCCTTACCCCCGTCTGTAGGAGATGGGTCATGACTGAACAGCCCCCCCCCCCACCACCCACAAACCCCTTACCCCCGTCTGTAGGAGATGGGTCATGACTGAACAGCCCCCCACCACCACCACCCACAAACCCCTTACCCCCGTCTGTAGGAGATGGGTCATGACTGAACAGCCCCCCCCCCCCCACCACCCACAAACCCCTTACCCCCGTCTGTAGAAGGTGGGTCATGACTGAACAGCCCCCCACCACCACCCACAAACCCCTTACCCCCGTCTGTAGGAGATGGGTCATGACTGAACAGCCCCCCCACCACCACCCACAAACCCCTTACCCCCGTCTGTAGGAGATGGGTCATGACTGAACAGCCCCCCCACCACCACCCACAAACCCCTTACCCCCGTCTGTAGAAGGTGGGTCATGACTGAACAGCCCCCCACCACCACCACCCACAAACCCCTTACCCCCGTCTGTAGGAGATGGGTCATGACTGAACAGCCCCCCCCCCCCACCACCCACAAACCCCTTACCCCCGTCTGTAGGAGATGGGTCATGACTGAACAGCCCCCCACCACCACCCACAAACCCCTTACCCCCGTCTGTAGAAGGTGGGTCATGACTGAACAGCCCCCCACCACCACCACCCACAAACCCCTTACCCCCGTCTGTAGGAGATGGGTCATGACTGAACAGCCCCCCCCCCCCCCACCACCCACAAACCCCTTACCCCCGTCTGTAGGAGATGGGTCATGACTGAACAGCCCCCCCCCCCCACCACCACCCACAAACCCCTTACCCCCGTCTGTAGAGCGTACACCATCCCGTTCTCCCCCAGGGGACTAGAGCCGTTGGTCTTGACGTCCTCTGCCTCAAACAGCTCGTAGGAGAAGTTGACCTTCTTCTTGAGCAGGTCCAGGAGGTCAATGCTGAACCCGATGTAGCCGTCACCTCTCTTTATGACGAAGGGATCTTGCTGTAGGAAGATAGCAAACACTGGGGCATTAGAGTCGGCTAACGAAGGGATCTTGCTGCAGAAAGATAGCAAACACTGGGGCATTAGAGTCGGCTAACGAAGGGATCTTGCTGCAGAAAGATAGTAAACACGGGGACATTAGAGTCGGCTAACGAAGGGATCTTGCTGTAGGAAGATAGCAAGCATTGGGGCATTAGAGACGGCAAAATCAGTGTGTTGTGTTTAATTAAAATCTGGGAAGGTAGGGACCACAAAGAAATATCCAAACAAAGCTCCACTAGTGAAAGTAGTACTATTAGGAGGCCAGCTTGTGAAAAAAAGAATCATTAAAAGTGTAGCACCAGAAATTCCAACACCATATTAAAACAGCACTTGTAAAATGTGCACCATTAGAAAAAATGCACAAGTTAACCTAAAATTATGACAGGCTAAAAACTGTGACATTTTAGCTCCATTCAGAGCTTAGCATCAATACAATTAGTGGGCTACCTACAGTAAAACATTCAATACAAAAAGACTAGAGAAAGTAAAAGTAGCACCGTTTAAAGCACCAGTAAAACTAGCACCATTTTGAGTAATGCACAAGTTCAAATAGACTATATGGAGCAAAGCACAAGTAAAAGTAGCATCATTTTCAGTAAAGCACAATTTTAACTAGCACTATTTGCAGTGAAGCACCAGTAAAACTAGAACCATTTTGATTAAAGCATTAATAAAAATGGAACGGCGTGGTTGAATGGTAGAGCGTTTAGCTGCTAGCCTGAAAGTCTCGAGTTTGGATCTAGGTTTTGATTTGTGAAAGTAGAACGTCCCTGAGTCCACTCAACTGTGATGCTGGGCAAAATGCTGAACACACCATCACTTTATATGCCGTGGTGAGAAAACATGAACTCTACTTCATCAGCTCAACGGAATTCTAGGTCTAAGACGATTTTGTACTATGTACAAGTAAAATTAGCACCGGCATAGTAAAGCAACAGAAAAACTAGCACCATTTAGCTAACACCGCACCCATCATGTACAGCACCACACAAGAACTCCGCACTCACCTCTTTAGTCGCCACTCTAAGAATCTCGTCCTTCCCGAACAGGAAGTGCTCCTTGGCTCTGGTCCTGTTGACCCTAGACTTGAAGTAGTTCACGGTGCAGTCGTTGTTGTGGAACGTGATGTTGCCGGCCCTCTAAATATAGAAACAACTGCTCACTCGGTGTGAGTTACATTTACATACAGCCAGTGTTTTTTCCAGACCTTTTTCTCCGGGCGGCTCTTGAAAATTTCGTGGGGGAGAGTACTAAAATTTCTGGGGAGGGGGGGGGGGGGTCGGACACTGTTAAAAATATATTTTCTATATAAAATCCATTTCGTTAGGGGGGGAAGGGCGGTAAACACTCTTTTTCTTGGGGGGGGGGGGGGGGGAGGAGCATGGAAGAAACTGCATACAGTTGTACAGTTGATTGAAACATAATAATTAGATGTGATGTTGAAACATGCACATTATGACCTAAGTGTTACAACATAAAAACTTTGTTACGGTTATATGTAAAAACATATAGCCATACATCATGATGTAAGTGTCAGAAAATAAAAACTACATACGGTAGGTAAATCATTGTGTAATATACTAATACTAATTTTGAAACCTGTACATCACGATGTAGATTTACCGTAGTGGTTCATGATGATTTTGATGTTAAAACACATAGGCTTATATCATGATGTGTTGCAAAAGAAAAACCTACATACAGTAGATTTACTATTGTGGTACATGTACATCATGATGTAAGTGTTACAACACAAAAACCTAAAAACCTACTGACAGTAGGTTTAACTTTTACATTATGATGTCGATGTTGCAAGTACGTCATGATGTAAATGATTCATGACTAAAACCCACTTAGGGTAGGTTTACTGTAGTGGTACATGAAGAGATGTCAATGTTGAAACCAGTTTATCATGATGTGTTACAACACAATTACCTACTTACTGTAGGTTTACCGTAAAGGTACATGATAATGTCAATGTTGAAACATGTACATCCTGATGTGAGTGTTACAATACAAAAACCTACTTACGGTAGGTTTACCGTTGTGGTACATGATGATGTCGATGTTGAAACCTGTTCGGACCTTGGTCTCCTTGTGCCAGGCGTACTCACCCAAGGCACCGTGGTAGCGCATGGTCTGAGGGAGACACGGAAGTGACGTCAGAACCGGAACAAGCCAGGAGAGATAGTAGGCCTATGTGTATTACATGGCAGTATCATCGTTTAGGAAATATATTATTTAATGATACGTGTTTGCTAAAATGAGGTTAATTTTACTTTTAAAAAATAACCAATTTCGAAATTATTAATGTGCTTATAATATATAAATATATATATGAATATAAATATATATATATATATATATATATATATATATATATATATATATATATATATATATATATATATATTATTTTTCATTTTAAATAAATACATTCAGTTAGATGTTAGTTCGAAAATATAAATTTAGCATTTACAAAAAAATAATAAGATTAAAGTTTTAATAAAAGCTTGGCTATGTAAAGTACATACCAGTATCTACCTACCATGTAAAAGCTCTGAGCTATGTAAGTTACTGTTAGTACTGCTGACAACACACTGTTAGCGTGTATTACACAGACAGCTGTGCTAGTACATAGCATACTATTCCGAGTTATGCTTTTATAATAATTTATAAATATATACTTAATTTTGTTAGCAAGCAGCATCCCATTACCTTAATGTGACAAAGACACGCTTCTTCACAGCACACCATTCATACATAACAAAGCAAATTGTGTTAGTTGTTACACAGCTATGTAAGTTAGTACACAGCACACCAATCCATTCGCTCTAGATGCATTATGCTAAATGCTACACACCCTTCCATAAGCACTGGATGCTGCGCACCATTCTGTTAGCCCATAGCACACCATTCCGTTATCCCTAGACACATTATGCTATTTTCCGTTAGTACATAGCACAGCACACCAAGACGAAAGATGCCATAACCTGCGCACCATTCCGTTAGCGCATAGCACACGATTCCATCATCCCATGGCACATCATGCACCATTCTGTTAGCGCATAGCACACGATTCCATCATCCCATGGCACATCATGCACCATTCTGTTAGCGCATAGCACACGATTCCATCATCCCATGGCACATCATGCACCATTCTGTTAGCGCATAGCACACGATTCCATCATCCCATGGCACATCATGCACCATTCTGTTAGTGCATAGCACACGATTCCGTCATCCCATGGCACATCATGCAGAGTGTGAGACACACCCCCATGCCCAGCCACGCCCCCCAGCCTTACATCACGCTGTGTAACCTGGTTCTCCAGTTGCCACTGGAAGATCTCGTTAGACACGAATTTGTTCTCGGTGACGACCGGCGTGACGCAGTTCTTGTACTCGTTCATGATGACGTGTTTCAGGATGCCAACCACGTCCACGGCCAACCCGAGTTCCAGACGGGACAAGGTCATGTTGTTGGCCTTCACGACCTCTGGGAATGTGGACAACATCTGAGTTTAGCAAATTTTGATTTTTTTTTACATTCGGGTTTAAAATATTTAAAAGGTTTACCGTACTTGACTTTAACTTATGAAAAAGACAACCTTTGAAATTGTGTAGATTCGTGTTTAAAATATTTAAAAGGTTTACCGTACTTGACTTTAATTTATTAAAAAGACAACCTTTGAAATTTTTTACTTTCGGGTTTAAAATTTTTAAAAAGTTTATCGTACTTAACTTTAACGTATGAAAAAGTGACAAAAATACTTAAAGAGAACGTAATGTATTTGGTAATTAACAGCTTTTGAAATGTTTATACTAGCATTTAACAAACTTAGAACAGTTTACCATGCCTGATTTTAATTTATGAAAATGTGACAAGTTTCTATCTTTAGCTTTAACTTCATCTTCTTCCTACTTAAATTGTTATGTAGGAGAGGGGAGGGGGGGGGGGGGTCCGCGAACGCTATTAACAATTACGTGTCAACATGGTATGCGTCATGAAGGCCGTTGACTGCGACTTAAGCCTGCATTTATTTTTAGACTTTGTTTCATACCCTTTGTCCTTTCAAAAACAAAACTACCAAGGCAGCAGTTGTTTGATTTTTGAGTTGTCTCTCCTAGATGGGTTCCTATCCCCTGCTATCGAGCCTCGAACAAACTCGGAACTTTTCGGTTTAGCAGCCATGAGCTTTATAGACTCAACCACGCCATTCCACATCATACAAAACTTACCAGAAATATTGGGTGGAATCTTGGAGGAGACGAGCAGTTGCAGCCCAAATAGAGTACCCGGCCATGTTTCGTTTTCCCTGATCAGATCGTAAAAGTCCTAAATCGATTTAAAAAAACATACAAGATCAGCATCGCATTTCAAATCGAAATAATATAACGATTTCAGATTCATTTAAAACATAGCTGTGTTAAATTTTAAATTAACTTAAATTATTAACATTAATTCTTAAAAAAAAAAACAACCCATTTTATTTTATTATTATATTTACATTATGTTTTATCACTAAAGTAGCTACCAATTGTTGAAAACGTTCGTACATATTAAGAGAAGATATTTTTATATTAACAATACATCATGTATTTTATTTTTATTTTTTTTTTTTTTTTAAGGCGTAGAAAGATTATTTGCTTACAGGGTAGGTAACAAACCATTCGATTGAGTGATGGAGTAGATGGAGTTGCTGCGCCTGAAAATAAATTTCGACAATTTTTCATGAATAAATAACCCACTCAAGAGGCTCGAAAAGTCTATGTAATTATATTATTATTTTTTTATATTTTAAAAAATATTCAAAGCGATAAAATTATAGTTCCATTTGTAAGAATTAAAGCTGTTTCGGAACCATAGATTATTACACTCATTTTCATTTTTTTAATTGTTGAAAACCGTTTTGAATTACTTTATCAATTCAAATATTTTTTTTAAAAACCGCCCTCAACCTCTCATCAAAGTCAACAGAGAAAGCAAAACAATAAAAGTCACAACAATTGTTTTCCATGATAAATAAAATACACAATAGCGGTCAATGGGGTATAGCCTAGTACAGGGGTCGGCAACCTTTTGAAGCGGAAGAGCCAAAAGTTACAATTTTCAAAATTTCCCTGGTTTAAAAGAGCCACTAACATTTTTTTATTTCAAATATTTTATTTTTTTATTAAGATTATTAGTATTTGTGCAAGGAGCTGGAGAGCCGCATCTTGATATCAAAAGAGCCGCATGCGGCTCGCGAGCCGCAGGTTGCCGACCCCTGGCCTAGTAGTTTATTTATATTAAATAATTTAACACCCTCTATCACCACGACATCCTGACTCGACTAATCCAAATTAAAAATAAGTGTTAGCCAAATTACTATTATATCACTAGTAATTATTTGTTTGAATATTCTAGCCTTATTAAAACAGGAAGTCATTTTGTAATTATTTCACTAATGTTATAAAATATTCACTTTTGGTTGAAAAATATGCTTTCTGGCAACAACAATTCGGAACCAGCTTTTAAATACTATTCGTATACTTTACGATACACAATGAAAATAATTATTTCTTTGCTCTTGGAGAAGTGTGTCCAGAAATTAGCTAATTATTTTAAGTTGTGCTAATTGTAATTTACTTTTTGAAAAAGAAATTCTGTGTTTATATTTTTGATTACTTAAATCAACTGAACAGAGTTTATAGTGACGCTAAACACGGAATTATCATCAGATTTTGTTTATAAACTTCATACATATTAATTGACAATATTGCTGCAAATAATATCATATGGAAGTACCGACGAAAATACTAATATTTAAGTAAAACGACGTGGTTATTTCCCCTGAAAAAAATAAAAAATAAAACAATTCATTGACCTATATTGAGGATACAGTGTGGCGCCATGTTGTTGGCAGTTACTCGGCGATTCATTGGCAGGCTATTATGCAACATGTCGGCGATAGGACCTATGGGAATAGCGCAGGGCAAGCGTTGAGTATCTGGGTGACTCGGTTGCATTGGTGAGTGCTGAATTAGTATGCAGTTGGTGAGCGTCTAGGTGAGCCAGAGATTTTTATGGTGACCAAGAGGATTATAGATATCAGTTTTTGTTTTGTGTAGTAGGACACATGAAGGGATTTATTGCAGTCCCTTGAGCTCACCCAGCTTTAATGGGTTCCCGGGATAAGACTGGTAGAGAAAATGGTGAGATTTATTATTCATGGTATTAATGTGACTATGATTGCAAAAGGTTTAAATATCGTTCACCACTACAGATCATCATGTTTAATATGATTATCTTTATACAGAGGCGTAGCGGGGGGGGGGGGGGACATATGCCCCCAGGCGCCGAACTTAAGGGGCGCCAAAATGGGTTGAAAAAAAAATTGAAAGTTTGAGGGGGGGGGGGTGTAAATCGAAAGTTTGAGGGGGGTGCAAATCGGAAGTTTGTCCCCGGGTGCCGGGAAGGTTGCTACGCCTCTGTCTTTATAAGTTCGTATTTTTCCTAATTCTAATGTTTTAAGGAACCAAGCATGGTGTAACAACATAATACTTTACACATTACGTTCAAAAGATAAATTTATATGTTTTTATGTAACTCGATGGCCATTTTAAGTATTGGTCATTTTAACTGTAAGTAAACACCACCCTAACCACACCACTGCATCTACACAGCGATACCTTCCATGCTATCCTAAAGAACACCATAAAACATAACCCTATGCCTCACCTTAATTAGCCATTCGTAAAAGTCATCTGAACAAAAAAGGTTGTTATGACAAGATCATTAAAAATACATTTGACAAGATAGCCGTGTCCTTGCCCTGCCATTTACTCGAGTCATGCTTTTTAATTAACCGAGTTTTGCACTGGATCAGATGGATCTATACATGTATGTGTAACTAGGTTATGTGTGTGTTTGTGTGCAAGCGTGCGTAAATAAGGCGTGTATGTGTGTGTCTGTGTGTGACTGTGTGTATCTGTGTGTCTGTGTGTGTCTGTGTGTGTCTGTGTGTGTCTGTGTGTGTCTGTGTGTGTCTGTGTGTGTCTGTGTGTGTCTGTGTGTGTCTGTGTGTGTCTGTGTGTGTCTGTGTGTGTCTGTGTGTGTCTGTGTGTGTCTGTGTGTCTGTGTGTCTGTGTGTCTGTGTGTCTGTGTGTCTGTGTGTCTGTGTGTCTGTGTGTCTGTGTGTCTGTGTGTCTGTATGTCTGTATGTCTGTATGTCTGTGTGTCTGTGATTGTTTACATATCTTAATGTTACTATCTACGTATGCTTTTTTTTTGTTTCTCTGTGTATATGTGTATGTCTCTTTATGTGGGCTTGTGCCTGTGTGTGTGTCTATCTGTGTACATGTATGTCTAATTCTGTGCCTATGTATATATCTGTGTGTTTCTGTCTGTGACGCGGTATGCATGAGTGTTATTTACTTCTATATAAATCCAATATTTACATATATAAAACCAATATTTACATATAAAAACCAATATTTACGTATATAAAATAAATATTTACATATATAAAACAAATGTTTTCATATATAAAACCAATATTTACATTTACAAATTGGCGCAGTTTGTTCACGATTTCTTCCCTTCAAGCACTCAATCCCCCACGATGCTCTTCTCCATTCTTCCCATCTCCCCCCCCCCCCCACCCCCCACCAAGCCCTCTATAAATTCTCAGCAGTCTAAAATTTCCTGGTGGTCGCCATTGAGGCTAATCGCTTCAGTGACACGTACAGAAAGGTTTCAAAGTTGCTATTTGTTTTTTTTTTTGTTTTTTTTTGTTTTTTTTTTTTTTTATCAGGTGAGTACTAGAAATACCTCACAGTTCCAGACCATTAGCAGGTGAGGAATGTACGTCATCACTAGACTCCCATGCAATGCTCCATATGTCAATGAATGCAATTATCAAGGGAATTCACCACATACAAAAATAAATGCTGGAATTTTATTTTAAAATTAGATAAACATTGGACGATGCTTGACTGATATTTTTTTTTGCTTTATTCGACTTGTACTGGGTGCGTTTTAAGACTTGGTTTGTTTGTATTTGTGGACATGCCATAATTTAACGCTTTGGAAGAAAAACACACTTTTTTGCAAGTTTTTATTTTTTTATTACTATTTATGTTTATTTCTATAATCATTATAAAATATGTTTTAACTTTTTCGTCATTTTTATAATAGTTAAACGGATGTTCTGATTTTGAAAACACGATATAGACCTATATATTTGCGAAATAAAAGCAAGACTAGTAATTAAATTAAATTAAACTTAATTTTTTTAAGCAAACCATTCGCTAGTTGGCTGTTGATTTTTAAGTAACCAATGTAATGCATTTTATCTTTTTTTAACCTGACGGTCTATATGGCGAGAGAATAGAATACAAATAAAGCTAAAGATTCCTCTTTAGACCTAACGATCCATTAGACAGATGAAGTGGAGTTCATATGTTTCTTGACCTCGGCATATAAAGGGATAGTGTGGTCAACAGTATGCCCAGCCGCCCTTACTTTCCCTAACATGAGTTAGGTACCCATCAGGGTTGGGTGGACGCAGGGACGTTCCACTAACTTGAACCGGATTAAGCTACTGTTATAAAATTCAAACATAAAGAATGTTGCGTTGTGTACGCTAGTGAACATAGAAAGGTCAAGCTGACATAGAAATAATTTACAGCATATTTCCTTTTTTTTTTTTTTTTTTTTTGGATTCTGTTATTTTCATCAAGGTAAATTTAGATAGGAAACCGGGGACGGCTTGATAGAGAGCAAGAGTAAATAAATGGCTAACTTAAAAAGTTCTGAGTTCGCTCCCTTGGACAACAACACATCTAGGAGAAGAAACAAGGCAACACCAAAATCTAACAAATGCTGCCGTGTATATTTTTCTTGGTCGTACATAAACTATAGAAAGTATCCCAGAGATAAATTAATTTGGCACGCAGTACCAATTTTACAATTAAGAACGAAGAAGAAGTAGAAGTTTGACCCCATAATAATCCTAATCCAGAGATCAAGAGGGAGGCATAGAGAGAGAGAGAGAGAGAGAGAGAGAGAGAAAGAGTATTCAGACTAGTGGGCTACTATTTTAATATCCAACATGCCCCTATATGGCGCATAACAGGCTGACATGTAATACTTTATTGTGTTGGAGGAAATCCAGTCCCACATTACGATTAACAACGAAGAGGAACAAGAAGAAAATCTCCAACACGACTTAACCGATAAGCATACAGACTGACGTCATAACTGATTAGTATCCAAATTAACGACCTACTATTTTTAGAATCCATCAACGACACGCTGATTAGTAATTAGACTTACGTCAAAAAGAGATGAGTATCTTAATGACTACGGGATTATGATCTAGAGACGCGTCATTGAAGTTAAGCACCCCGGTCACGTCTTTCAATCAAGATTAGTAGCATCACACTTTGAAATAGATACCGTTCTCCTAAAGATAAGTATACTTTGATCTCCAATCTTTTTAAAAATTTCTATTTTTTTTTTTAAAGATAAATACAAGCTGTATAAAAATTTAAATATTTTAAGCTTTTAAAAAGATTAAGTAAATCTGGGATTAAAGGATTATTTTTTACAAAGATGAGGTTTGACATTAGAAATTTTGAAACCTTTGAAGAGAGTCGTACGTTTTTTTGTTACTCGCGTGTATAAATATAGGAAATGTTACATGCAAGTGTACAGAGGCTTAGCGCATGTTTAATTCGTCTAGGTATGGTTGATAAGATTAGCGTTAGGGTAAGCTCTAGTTAGAACCAAAACCATGATGGGAATAAGCTTAAATCTGGTGCATTATTCTGTAATGTGGTGGTTGCAAAACACATGAGCTCTACTTCACCTGTCCTAGTAAGCGTTTGTTGGCACTATAGAGTTGTTGTTTTTAATACGCTAGTATGGGTCATTGTGTTGTTTTTATTTAGCTGGCCCGAATGTAGTAAAGGTGTAGATCGGATTATCCGAATGGCAGATAAAGTAGAGTTCATATGTTTCCAAGAAAGGTCGTTAATCACCTAGTTGGTTAGATGCAAATAGGTCATTTAAGCTCTGAGTCGACGGACACAGATAGGTCATTTAACTCCCAGTTGGAAGAACTCAGATTGATAATTTAAGCTCCATGCTAGAAGAAAACACAGATAAGTCATTTAAACCCCGAGCTTAAATGACACATAAACTCTAGTTGAGCTTCAACCAGACTATGCTTTTTCTCAGTATTGTAATCCGTTTAAGCTTAACTCATAAAACCTGAAATAATTCATGTCAAATGTAAATTATAGTAAGGCAATTTAGAAGTTTAGCTTTTCAATGTTATTAATAATTGCAGGCTATAAAATATTTTTAAATTTAAAAGTTAAAAAATTATAATTAGAACGCTAATTAAAAAAGACAGGACCGGGAGTGACGTCAGTCATTGAGGACAGAAACACGGGCAGGTAACTCAAGCAGGCATAAAATCACCGATGATCCGAGAGTTAAAAAAGGGGAAGTTGTAGTGTGGGCGGACACTTACATGTTCTGGGATTTTTTTTAATTTTTTTTTTTTAGTTTAAAAAAAATAAATATTAAAGGTGTGCGGCTTGCGTGAGTACCCCCTGGGGTGAATGGGGAGTGCAGGCTAAAAATAAACTACCGTCTGGTGGGGCGGGATCTCTGGCCACAGTGAAAACACATAGAAAACCGCTACTATCAACGCAGTATAAAATCGTATCTTCGCGTTGTATATTATGTATGCTCGCTACGACATATTACTTTATGTTTAATTATAAAATGTTGATACCACTATTTTGCTATTTCCTTAATTGTTTTGTGTGTAGAAAAAATGTGTTATATATTCAATGTTTTAATGAATAATGACGTAAAATTAGCTGTTCGTAGTAGGCCTATAGCCATTCTTAATTAAAAAAACCAACACTTAAGAATATTAAATCAATTATGGCAGTTATGTATGTTGTTTTAACATCTTGACTTACGTTTATGGGTATGTACACCTAATAATATGTATGTAATAAGAGCTACGCAATCTTTAACATGTTGATAAGCAGAGTGTACATGTTATGTGTAGAATTTTCAATCTCAAAGCATCATTCGTTTCAGTTAGACCGATATCAATCGCACACTGGAAGGGGGGGGGGGGTATATAAAAGACTTACAAATATAGGTTTATATATATATAGACTATAGACATATATGTTTTTTCCACGTACCGCTATGAGAACATTCATGACGACATCTCGCTTGTTTGAGTGTAGGATGAACCTCTCTTTTTCTGACTTGCGCAGTTCGATCAGGTTTCTGACGAGTTCCGGGTCATCTGGTGACCTGACCTTATTTGGGAGACGTATGGGCCACACGGTGACGTTGTTCTGCCCCAGGCTCAGCACGGGGGAGAAGTCATCTAGTGATACAGGTAAGTCATGTGAAGTCATTTTGTGATACAGTCATGTGAAGTCATCTAGTTATACAGGTAAGTTATGTGAAGTCATCTAGTGATACAGGTAAGTCATATGAAGTCATCTAGCGATACAGTCATGTGAAGTCATCTAGTGATACAAGTAAGTCACTTGAAGTCATCTTGTGATACAGTCATGTGAGGTCATCTAGTGATACAGTCATGTGAAGTCATCTAGTGATACAGGAAATTAATGTGAAGTCATCTAGTGATACAGGTAAGTCATGTACGTCATCTAGTGAAACAGGTAAGTCATGTGAAGTCATCTAGTGAAACAGGTAAGTCATGTGAAGTCATCTAGTGGTATAGATGGTATAGTTATCTAAATCGTGAAAGAGGTAAGTCATTTAAAGTCATATAAATAGTGAAACAAAAACAAAAAGCACTAAATAAAAAAATAAAAATTAATTTGGTGTAACATTACTAAAGCAATGTTCTTCTTCCCTTCTTCTTAATCCCGTTCGTGCCCAAGACACATAGGGCAGATGAAGTAGAGTTCATCTGATTTATTGACCTCGGAATATAAAGGGATAGGGTGGTCAGCACTATGCCCAGCCGCCTTTATTTTCCTAACGTAAACCTACCCACCATAGACTTACCACTGATTTGAATCCGGATTCGAACTCGAGACTGGTGTTAGCAGTCGAGCTCTCTACCTCTAGGCCACGCCGTCTCAAAGCAAGGTTCTATCTTTACTAAAAACTAAAGCCTGGTCGCTCACTTATATAAAATATATTCCCTAATATAGAGTTTATTAATAGGTTTACACTGTATACCATAATATAAAACATGTTCATTTTTCATCATGAATCGTTGCCTATGGGAATCAAATACACCTCAGTCTAAGATGAGATTATCAGCCATGCCCTACCTTGTGCGAGGAATGCAACATTCTTCCATCCTATCCTGATCACCGTCTTTGCTATACCCGTCGATAAGGAACTAGGTAGAATAAGACAAATCATGCTATTAATTAAAGTTAAAACAAGATATTAATTAGTTAATTTCAGCAGGTTTATCATATGTATTTATTTAGTAACTTATCTCCTATATTAATAAACAGTAAATTAATTGATGTGAATTAATTCAGTTAGAAAGTTTAGGAAAAAATTGCTTAATAGCTCATCAGCAATAACTAGTACTAGGTTGGGTTGTTTGTGTGTATATATGTGTGTGGGGGTGTTTGGGGGGTGTGGGGGTGGGAGGTGGGGGTGGGTGGATGTGGGAGGTGGGCACCGTGGGTGTTTGTGTGGGTGTGGGTGTGGATGTATGTGTGTGTGTATGTGTAAAGGGGATTTGGGCACAACCAGATACATTATATAATATAACGGTTCGTGTCTAACAAAATGGTATATTACATTATATTAGATGAGAGTTGGCGGAAAAAGTGTAAAGTGTTCATTAGTCTGTGAAAGAAAGTTTCATTATTTTCTTTGAATAATATTTGCAAAGATACATAGGTATGTGAAAAAAAGTTTCACCTGGTTCAGTTGCCATTAAGTTAATTACAGGAGGGCTGATTATAAGGTCAATTAAACTAGATCTGATTACAGACAGGTAAATTAATTACGCTTGAACAGATCATAATAATTACAATAAAAAGGCAAACATACCTGGCTTCCGGTAAGATCAAACCTACCGGTAAAACCTACCTGAATTCCGGTGAAACCTAACTGTGTTCCAGTCAAACCTACCTGTGTTCCAGTCAAACCTACCTGTGTTCCGGTAAAACCTATCTGTGTTCCAGTCAAACCTACATGTGTTCCAGTCAAACCTACCTGTGTTCCAGTCAAACCTACCTGTGTTCCGGTCAAACCTACCTGTGTTCCAGTCAAACCTACCTGTGTTCCAGTCAAACCTACCTGTGTTCCGGTCAAACCTACCTGTGTTCCAGTCAAACCTACCTGTGTTCCGGTCAAACCTACCTGGGTTCCAGTGAAACCTACCTGGGTTCCGGTAAAACCTATCTGTGTTCCAGTCAAACCTACCTGTGTTCCGGTCAAACCTACCTGTGTTCCAGTCAAACCTACCTGGGTTCCTGTAAAACCTACCTGGGTTCCGGTAAAACCTGCTTGGATTATAGTCAAACTTACATGGGTACCGGTAAAACCTGCTTGGATTATAGTCAAACTTACCTGGGTACCGGTCAAACCTACCTGGGTTCCAGTAAAACCTACCTGAGTTCCGGTCAAACCTACCTTTGTTACTGTAAAACCTACCTGTGTTCCGGTAAAACCTACCTGGCTTCCGGTAAAACTTACATGGGTTCCGGTAAAACCTACTATGGTTCCGGTAAAACTTACATGGGTTACTGTAAAACCTACCTGGGTTCCTGTAAAACCTACCCGTGTTCCGGTAAAACCTACCTGGGTTCAAGCCAAACCTACATGGGTTCTGGTAAGATCAAACCTACCTGGGTTACTGTAAACCTACCTGTGCTCCGGTAAAACCTAACTAGGTTCAAGCCAAACCTACCTGGGTTCAAGCCAAACCTACCTGGGTTCCGGTAAGATCAAACCTACCTGGGTTACTGTAAACCTATCTGGGTTTCCGGTCAAACCTACCTAGGTTCCAGACAAACCTACCTGTGTTCCAGTCAAACCTACCTGGGTTCCGGTAAGATCGAGACCACACGTTTGGGATCCATCATGCCGGCATTCTGTCCGGCAGCTGACGTCAGCATGTGCACCTGCTTGGTGATGACGTAGGAGGTCGATGAAAACACCTCGATGAAAGGACCGATGGCCACGGCGACGTTACTGCTGTCGAAGTTGTCTCTGGCTGATGACGCAAAATAAGATAATGAATTATTTAATTAATTACATTACGTCTGTTAATTAGAGTTGCGGATGGATAGGGCATACCCTTAGAAGGGAAGAGGACATCATCGCGATGAAAACGCTAAACTAGAATTCCCATGTAAAGTGGAAAGTAAGCCGGCCAAGGAAATCCTGGAAATAGATGCCAAAAGCTCTAGCATTAGACCACGCCATATCACATCGCTGCGTATTACAATATGCGAAACACTTTCACGTAGGCACTGGAGACATCTGGAGTACACCCATATAAGTAAAGTTCCCACTCCAACCTAACGGCAGAGGCGTAGCGACCCTTCCCGGCGCCCGGGGACAAACTTTCGATTTGCACCCCCCTCGAACTTTTCATTTGCACCCCCTTCCTCCCCCCCCCCCCCCCCGTCGAACTTTTCATTTGCACCCCCCCTCAAACTTTCAATTTAGCGCCCCCCCCTAAGGTCGGCGCCCGGGGACATATGTCCCCCCGTCCCCCCCCCCCCTCGCTACGCCTCTGCCTAACGGTCCATGGGGCAAGTTAAAGATTATGAAAGGATAGTGTGGTCATATAAAACTATGTAATAATATGGAAGATACGCTTTCATGTAAGTACTAAGGAATCTCTCGGCGATTCTTATGAACTCGTAGCTAGACCTAAGTTTACCCTACTAAATTTTTCATTGAAAAAAAAACAGTCGTCTGCTCCTTGCCAGTATTTGTTCCAGCCGATCAACACCTGACGACATTTCCCACCTCTAAGTACTGGTTTTACAAAACTCAGGTATGTCTGGTATTTCCATCACGTTTTCTCAAGTAACGAAATATTTTTTATCAAATTTTACATGTGGTTTTTATACAATAAACATATTTTGAAAACATCTAGTGTAATATGATATTATGAAGCGTTCAGTGTGTTTCATGTTACGCCATGTGTTTATAGAACCTGACATAAGTTTTCAAAATAGTTCAATGGCTATAATTAAACGTTAATAACAAACGACTAGCAATCAGAGGACAAGCTATAAAAGTCAAACAATTCTAGGTACTATTACAAAATGGACTAAATTATCATTCAAATCTGTTGATGTAGATGAAGTAGAGTTCATCTGCTTCAGAATATATGAACGGATAGCGTGGTCAGCACTATGCCCAGCAGTTTTAGCTTCCCCTAACGTAAATTAGGTACCCATCAAAGCTGGGTCGGCTCAGGGACGTTCTACTTATTTAAACCCGGATTCGAACTCGAAACTCTTGGGTTAACAGTCATAGCTCTCTACAGCAAGACCTCGCCGTATGTGTATGTAGTCAGAAAATTTAGTTCAGTTAGAGCCCCCCCCCCCTCTTGAATTCCCTGGATTCGCCTATGATAGTTTCTAAATGCACTGACCCTTCACAAGACTGTCATAGAAGGCCTCCCCGTTCGTTTTGTTCAGGTTGAGCGGGTTGAACAACAGCTTGCAGTTGCCCTCCGACTTGGGGTTGGACTTGGTCGTGTCTCGCATCATGATCTCGGCGATATCCGAGTACAGTCTGGCGTCGTTGGACCCGGGCATACCCAGTACCGCTGTGGGGGAGAATAAGGAGAACAATGTATTGTGATGACCGGAGACTTGTAGCTACACGTGGTGTAGATTCTGCAATGTATCGATACAGTCTGGCGTCGTTAGACCCGGGCATACCCAGCACCGCTGTAGAGGGATAAAATTAGAAAATTGTAATATGATTTCCGGAAACTAGTAACTACATTTGGTGTTTGTTTGGGTTTTTCCATAAGTTTCAGCAGTGTAACGATACAGTCTGGCATCGCTGAAGCCGGGCATACCCAGCACCGCTGTGGAGGGATAAAATTAGAAAATTGTAATATGATTTCCGGAAACTAGTAACTACATTTGGTGTTTGTTTGGGTTTTTCCATAAGTTTCAGCAGTGTAACGATACAGTCTGGCATCGCTGAAGCCGGGCATACCCAGCACCGCTGTGGAGGGATAAAATTAGAAAATTGTAATATGATTTCCGGAAACTAGTAACTACATTTGGTGTTTGTTTGGGTTTTTCCCTAAGTTTCAGCAGTGTAACGATACAGTCTAGCTTCGTTGGAGCCGTGCATCCCCAGCACCGCTATAGAGGAGAATAAGGAGAAAATTGTAATTTGATTTCCAGAGACTAGTAGCTACAAATGGTGTTTGATTAGGGGGTTTCCCTAAGTTTTCCGAGTATCCACAGTACCGCTGTGGGTGAGGAAAAAAATAAGAAAATTGTAATTTTGATTTCTGGATACAAGTAACTACATTCTGTGTTTGATTAGGAATTTTCCTTAGATTCTGCAGTGTAACGATACAGACTAGCTTCGTTTGATCCGAGCATGAGGGTTTTCCCTTTGATTTTCAAATGGGCATCCCCAACACCGCTTGGTGGAGGAAAACATGAGAAAAATTGTAATTTTTTTTTCCGGAGACTAGTAACTACATTCGGTGTTTGATTAGCGTGTCCCTAAATTTTTGATATGGGCATCCACAGCACCGATGTCGAGGAGAATATGGCGAACATTTTATTTTGACTACCAGAGACTAGTAACTACACAGTTTGATTAGGGTTTTGCTCTTAGTTTCGGCAACGTAATGATACAATCTAGCGTTGTGCATATATTTTAGAACAATTTTCATATTATAACTCTAAAGAATTATTTTAACGTTATATACGAAATTATACCATTAATGTAAACACTGTATTGGTGTTTTGAAAACAAAACGCATCACGAAAACATCAACACAGATCACTGCTTGCAATATAATTCGTTAGCCTTAATTAACGATAATAAAACATTGAAAAGATAAAATTGAATAAACATAAAACATGAACTCTAAATGTACTTAAAATATCAGGTATACTCAAATCAAAAGCCTGCGACTGTAGCAAATACATATTATATACCACACAGCTATGTTCCATTCTAAAATTGGTTTAGATTCTCATCAGTAAAGCTTTAAACATAATGCATAGTATAAAATATGAAACATTGAAAACCAACAAAATATTTAAATCTCAAACCTATTCAGACAGATATATTTTGTTTACGTTCAAATTGTTTACTTTACTAAGGATGTAAGTTATAAACTAAAGATTCTACTTTTTGAGAACCCTTGTTTCTTATCCGGTAAAATTCTCCCCACGCAACTCATTAGCTGTTACACGATTTTTTTACGCACCAAGGATAATTTATAAATAAATCATTTCAGGTGCGCAACTTTTTCCTTATATTTTTTTGTTTTTCCTCTGGACTTACAGACCAGACTGTTGATAAAAAGATGTAAACTTTCTGCAACAGACTAGGCAGAAGTCTTACAGTGCAGGTGGGAAAATATTTTCTGCGCGTTCGTAATTAGTGCGTCATGGTGTGCAAAGATCTAAAGGTCTGCATTGGGATTAGTGCTGTAAAGTGCACGATTTTTCACACCCCCTGCAGTGCGGGGTACTCGCGTCGTAGTTTTTTTAATGAATCAAATTAGCGTACTTTTATAATAAGTACGAGTTTTAAAACATGCCCTAACAGACTTAGAAGTAAAATGGGGTATGTGTGAATTACTTATGAAAAAACAAAAACAACTGTTATTTTAGTAAAGTTTACATAGTTTTAACATTTACCTTTACATACTCGACGGTACAATTTAGAGGTAGAGGCCGACAAGTGATTTTGTGTTTTTAAAGAGAGCTAGACGTCCTAGAGTTTCACGAAAGCAACATATTTCTCTCTCTTTCTCTCTCTCTCTCTCTCTCTCTCTCTCTCTCTCCCTATATATATACATACATATATATATATATATATATATATATATATATATAATATATATAGTATATATATATATATATATATATATATATATACTATATAAATACACACACATATATATATATATATATATATATATATATATATATATATATATATATATATATATATATACACACACATATATATATACTATATATATAATATATATATATATATATATATATATATATATATATATATATATATATATATAATATATATATATATATATATATATATATATATATATATATATATATATATATACACACATATATACATATATATATATATATATATATATATATATATATATATAAATAATTATATATATATATATATATATATAAAGTTACATATATAAACAAAACTACCAGACTTGACTGTTGCATACTTTAGTGTTGAGCGAGCTCAGTAACTTATTAAAGTCTTAAACTTTAAATATAGGGCTACCATTCAAAGGCACTTTTACTCAACCACGATATTTTAAAGATTCATCATCATCTTTCCGCGCTCACGTGCTAGACACATATGACTTTTCCCTGTCACCTACGTTTTCCTAACGTAAGTCAGGTACCTATGTGGGCTAGATGGACTCAGGGACGTCCTACTCTAGTTAGAAATCTGAACTCTTTAGCTTCGATTACACCGTCCCCATTTTCAAGACAGCCAGGATTTAAAAACTTTCACGGTTTAAGATGTCTGTGAAACAAGCTTAAACCTGAGCAATAAATCACTAACAATACTACCCTAAACTAAACCCCTAACATGATAAAAACTCTCTAAATCTAAGCACTAAAACAAAATTGGATATAACAATGACTTTAGCCCAGCTGAATAGCGTAACTATATACCTAAAACTCAAATCCTAAAACGCCATACATTTTCTGTTTTTCTATACCTAAATATATTTCTGTCATAAATCTAACAAAGATGTTTTAATCTATCTCAAATAAATAATTTTTTCTTTCAACAATTTTAAATCAGATTTTATTTCCCCCACAAGACATCA
>NW_026733890.1:0-57094 GCF_028476545.2 Physella acuta | reverse complement strand
ATGCCTATTCCCCTGGAGAACATCGACAATACCTCCATGCTCTCCCTGTCCCCCACCCTACTGGAGGCACAAAACAAATCCTGGCAGTCTCGTCTGCAGCCTGTGTACAGCCGGCTCCAGCCCGGTTTGGCAACCGGTTATTCCACAGTCTGCGCTAAAGTCAAGAACAACGGCGTCATGCGTGGTTCTTCAATCAGGTTCAAAAAGCCAACACAAAAATGCTGCCCAACAAAGAACACCGCTTTCAAGCGCACGGCCGATGCGCTTCAGAAATCTGGGTTGTGGGAGGTGGCTATGAAGACAGGAAACTTGATAAAACGTAATCAGGAACTGCAGAGAGAGTTGGAACAGTTCCGATCGGACGCTCTCACTTTTCTGAAATCTGTGATTAAAAATCCACAAAACAGAGATTTTATAAAAAATGTCTTAAACAATGCTTTGACGTCAAGCTCTGGACCTAAAATAGCCCCTCGTTGATGACGGTTGTTGTGTCTGCCACAGCAGCTGCCGCGGCCCGCGTCTGCTAAACTTGACTCTTGTGGATCATCTGACGGAAGTTTTTCCAGCAACAGTAGTATCTACAACGGCAGTAATGTGAGCGAGGCTTCGTCGGAGATGAATTATTTTGGGAGGGATAATGTGGAAGAGTTAAGAATGGATTTGGAATAAGAACATTTTTTTAAAAATAATTTTGTTCAGAAGTTCGGAGAAACTGGTAAGACAATTAGTGGTTAGCTTGAATTTACCATGGCTTTCAATGGCAATCAGAATCAGTCATATCCTGAGTTGTCATGGTTATGGTATGGCAGCTGCAAGCCTGGTGAAGAATTATTTATGGAACTTAATATAAATGTACTGTTGATGAATTGGACAATAATGTTCTGGCTTAGAAGGTGGAAATCATTTTTTTTAAAAGATGGATATATATGATATGTAAAATTATGTTAAAATGAAAAAATATATTAGTATCACGTTTTATACCGTTGATCAATTTAAAATGGATTCAATTATTTTGATTTGATTGTAGTTTCTGGTAAATAATTAATCATTACCGGTATGTAAATAGATGTTGACAAATAGATGTTGACGTGGCCCTTGATAAACATTCACATGCCAGTTGTTTCATTAAACTTCCTTCTATACTCCCCCTCCCCATTTTCTTGTATGAAAACAAAGGCAGCATTGTTTTGAGTTATTTAATTTTATATTTTCAGTTTTATATATATTATACATATATTTGTACAATAATGTTAAAAAAAAAGTTTATATAATCCAATTGTTGTCTCAACAAATGTGATATTGTTTGTATGTTGCTTTTTTTAATGAAGAACTTTGCTTTATAGAATAACAAAATAATTAAAGACCAGTGCTATAAGGGGTTAAATATTATTCGGGTCTTACGTAGTTTTTAGTTCTACACCTCGTAGTCCATGATAGGTTAAAGGTTGGTCAGGGTCCCGTAAGTTTTAAGAGCCTGAAATATTTATAACCGCAAGATGAAGAAATCATCACATCTTAATTTCCATATTGAGCCAAAGACATGTTACAGAGGCAGTAGAGTTCATCTGTTTCAATGACCTTGTGTAATCAGGTACCCAATTGAGCTGGGTGGACTCAGATGTCCTACAAACTTGAACCCTGGATCTGAACTTGAGACTTTCAGGTCATCAACCACGTCATCCCTTCAAGATGGAAATATTTGTTTGATACACTATTTACAGGGGTCTTTGATAATCTTTAGCTAGGGTTTCTTAAGCGTGTTCACATATCTAAGGATCTGATATGTATGTACACATATCTAAGGGTCTGATATGTATGTACACATATCTACAAGTGTGTTTCAACTATCTAACAAATAATGTTTTAAATATCTTTTCATTAAGTCATCACTTTTGAACAGATTTTTACAAGAAGTTTTATAAAAAATAAGTGTTTTCGTTTTTTATTTTGCTTTCAAATAATTTTGAGCTATTTCTAAAAAAGTAAAGTTCGCTGTCCCAGTTTTTTTTTAGTGTATATCTAGTCAGAATAAAACATTCTTTAATAAATAGTATGTGTTATCTTGAACTGTCTTTCATATAAAATCACATTTCTTATAAGGCTAAATGTATTACTATATTGAATGTGATATTTTTTTGGGCCATTTTTTGTCTTGAAAATATAGACGTAAGTGACGTCTAAATATTCTACACTTTTTAAAAGTAAAATAAAAAGTAATACTTTTTTCAAGTTTCTGATACTGTTGGAGTCTTGATGGTGATTGTTATAATATATTATATAATCTCTAATTGTTGTTAATACTTGTTATACATTGTTGATAGCTCATATTTCTTGACATTTGTACAACAATGATAGACTATTCACACAATATTGTTGACTGTTTACCATTGAAATATTTAGTTGTGAGTAAAATAAATTTGAAAATAAATATGTTTTGCATTTGAAGTTATTTAATGTTTATACCATTTGTGTTGAAAGTGTAGGCCTAAATGTCACACTTGTAAGTAGCCAGAACAATTAAAACTTTTCTGGCCGGGCTTCTCATACACAGAGATCAAATTGCAAACAGGGTGGTTTCTGCTTAAGTAACAGCAGCATTCAACAGAGACGAACTGTGGAGTTGTTTACTTTTTTTATAACCGAGCAGCTGTCAGAATGAGATGTACGATCTACATGTGTGTTAGATATAAGAAGATTTTTATTCTAGAATTACCTGGTGTGGTGATCGAGATAACACCTGTTGTGGTCATCCACAAAACACCTGGTGTGGTCATCCAAAAACACCTGGTGTGGTCATCAACATAACACGTGGTGTGGATATCAACATAACACCTGGTGTGGTCATCAATATAACACTTGATGTGGTCATCAACATAACACCTGGTGTGGTCATCAATATATCACCTGTTGTGGTCATCAACATAACACCTGGTGTGGTCATCAACATAACACCTGGTCTGGTCATCAACATAACACCTGGTGTGGTCATCAACATAACACCTGGTGTGGTCATCAACATAACACCTGGTGCGGTCATCAACATAACATCTGGTATGGACATCAACATAACACCTGGTGTGGTCATAACACCTGGCGTGGTCATCAACATAACACCTGGTGTGGTCATCAACATAACACCTGGCGTGGTCATCAACATAACACCTGGTGTGGTCATCAACATAACACCTAGTGTGGTCATCAACACCTGGCGTGGTCATCAACATAACACCTGGTGTGGTCATCAACATAACACCTAGTGTGGTCATCAACACCTAGTGTGGGCATCAACATAACACCTGGTGTGGTCATAACACCTGGCGTGGTCATCAACATAACACCTGGTGTGGTCATCAACATAACACCTGGTGTGGCCATCAACATAACACCTGGTGTGGTCATCAACATAACACCTGGTGTGGTCATTAACATTACACCTGGTGTGGGCATCAACATAACACCTGGTGTGGTCATCAACATAACACCTGGTGTGGTCATCAACATAACACCTGGTGTGATCATCAACATAACACCTGGTGTGGTCATCAACATAACACCTGGTGTGGGCATCAACATAACACCTGGTTTGGTTATCAAAGACAGCCTAGCACAGAGCCTAACAGTCGAAAAGGGGGGGGGGGGGGGCGTAACGAGGGGTGCAGTAGAATAATTATTATTACTTAATTGTGTGTTGTTTTGAAATACGGCTACGACGTAGAATGGGGTAAACAAGCACTGCCCTTCCTTCACTGGAAAAAAATGAAATTTTAAAAAAGATTTTTATATATACTTTTACTGGTGTTCCCCCCCCCCCCCCCCCTACACACACCCAGAGAAAAATGACCGAGAGAAATCTTATTCTCGCGTCATCCGGTGCGGTCTGCGTCAACCCCCCCCCCCCCCCCCCCCCCCTCCCCCGCTGTTTTAGTTTCAGAATTAAAATGTATATGAGGCCTCCCAGAGCGCAGATGTGACTTTAAAAAAATGTGTCACGGGCCGCCATGCCACATTTTAAAGACACATAGGTTTTAATCACGCCAAGAAAGCTGACAATGTAAACCAACTGACTGGCGGACGTGACTTTAGTGGCCAGACAAATATAAAAAAAGTATCGCCAAAAAATATTTTCATGTCTAGCTCTAATTGCATTATTTTGTTTGTTTTGAGCGAAAAAAAAAAAAAATCTTAAGCCTCATGCCTTTCTAGTTTACATGGAGTTTTATGTAACAATGAGTTATTAAGTGCATTTTGAAAATGAATACCTTTTTTTTTGTAACAAATAAACATAAAGTTTTAAAAGACATTTGAAAAAGAACATGTTTTTTTATGTTTTCAAAAATAAGTTATGTAAGATTTTTTTAAAACGAAAGATAAAACAAAAGATGTTTAACCATTTATCTAGACTTACATAATAACCCTGTTGTCGTAAAGACGTAAAGCATAGTGACATACTCAATTAGCAGGTATTAGAAGGTTTCGTTTAGTTTGGGATTTAATTTCGTGTTACGAGTGTTGGTGCTATGGCTCTATGCATTATACGTAGCTATAGCCGTTAAAAATTATATATAGATATAATATTATGTATGAAAAAATATATATGAGAGAATCTCATATATATATATATATATATATATATATATATATATATATATATATATATATATGTTACAAAACAACCCACTTTGTTTTTACCACTTTTATGTCAGTAAGTTGTTATTAAATTCTCCAGGAAGAGTACAAAGAAGCGAGGACAAAGTTAGTGTATTTCTGTCAGCAACTAACCTTTAATCAAAGACCTTGTGCTCCGGGGTGTGTATGTGTATGTGGGGGTGGGATAGTGGGAGGTGACATTTACAATTTTTAGGGTGTAGGGCAGTGGACGTTTTTCGAGGGCACTGCCGCCCACCCCCAGAAACATGTCTGAATGAAACCCCGCTGTAAACTTACATCAGACATGTTTTTTTCTCGTACGTTAGGGAATGTTTCGATAAGAAATCTTAAAAGACAAAAGTAAAGTAGTGTTAATGTGAAGGGGGACTGAGAGTGTCAGGAATTACATTAAGATACACCCAGCACCCGCTGGAAATCTTGATCTATGTCGCTTTTCTAGTGCCACACTGTTCCGACTCCACTTTTCAAAAATGTTGATATATAGGCTATGAAGTTTTGTTTTCTCTCCTATATTAAGCTCTTGACGAAATGAAATTTAAGCGGTGTGTAATAATAGTGAGAGATAATTCCATGTCACTTTTTTGCCATGATTCATTGATGGATTTAGAACACAACGGTGTATAAATCTTGAAAGAAATGGAATTAAAACAGTCTGGTTCTAGGGAAGCGATATATATATATATATATATATATATATATATATATATCTATATATATATATATATATATATATATATACTTTATAGCCCACCAAGGGCGCTAGAATGGGTAGGTGCGCATTTCCTATGTGGCACCTATGACGGTGGCTCGCCAAAGACAGAGTGGAATGGCGGAGATTTGTTGTTGCCCTATACTCCACAGGGAGTGATGAGAATCACTAGAAGGGATCGCTGTTCCTTTGTGGACCTATTACTGCAATTGGCTTATAATCAATTGCCGACTCTTTGGAATTCTCCGGCATTGATAAAAACACAACGAAAATAAACATAATTGCTTGTTTTATTTACATGATAATACAGATATTGGTTTTTCTGTTTGTAAAAGCTGATGTGGTCGTTTTATAACAGTTTTTCTAGGTAAGTGTAATATCACAACGCAAGTTATATTGGCGTGTTTACATATACAAAAGTTCATCAAAACGATTTGCGGTGTGTGTGTGTGCATATTGTAAGGAATCAGTTAATTATGTCGTGTCATACATTGTAAACTAAGTCCGTTAATCTTTTTAAAAATTCTCTGGTATTGAATACAACGATCATTCGATTATATCCGTAAAGGAAGTTCAAACAATACTGATCAACATAGATCCATACATAGTTTAGCAAACCAATTAAAAGTGCTTGGGTACAGTGTTCCTTTCATACTGGTTGAAGTGTATGTTTTCTATATAAATTCCTATTTCGTTGAGGGGGGGGGGGGTAGCACAACAATGCAAGACAGTTTATTATTGCGCATTTATACATTATACACACACACACATAATATGTATGTGCATATGTATATTTAGGAATATGGGAATATGCATGTTCTTGAGCACCCCAAGTCTAACAAACATTTAGAAAAAAAAATTGAAATTAAATAAAACAATTAAAAGTGATCTGAATAGGTATATATATATATATATATATATATATATATATATATATATATATATATATATATATATATATATATATATATATATAATATTTATATGTATATTCAAATTACATAATCACAAAGCTATGGATAACAATTAACATTAGTTTACTCAACAATCGTTATGACGCAAACAAAACATGAGCTCCCATACAAGAACCATAACCCTGCGTGTGCTCATAATCTCAATTAATCTTGTAATTTAATACATGCATCATGGCTAATTATTTAATAACTTGATATACTCATTTTAATATTAAAACATTTTGAATGTTTTAAGTAGTTTCACCAAAACAGTGATATGTGTTGAGCATAATATGTTCCGTAAGTTAATTAAAAAATTGTTTGCAATAAAAAAAAACGATAGTCGATGATTATTAAATATTTCAATTACTTAGACATATGATTAATTCATCATAATGGTCACTTCGTTTTCTCTATAACTAATTCATCAAATCCGGTCTCTTGGTCTAAAGGTCGTGAGAACGCCACCCCGGCGGTGTTGCCGATCATCACTTCCGCTGTGGTGTAGACGATGAGGTCACCGATGACGTGACCCCCGATGACCTCCCCGTGCTCATCGCTCAAGGAAATGTGGAGGTGACCCCGCTCACCGCCCGAGAGAGTTCCGACAAGGGAGACGATTTCATAGTGACCTTCGAAATAGCGGATCTGAAAAAGAAATTTAACGTTCAATACATGTTTTATTTTAATAACAATGCATTTGATATAGTAGTTCTACAGGGCAAGAGAAATATGTATAAACGAATTTTTTGATTTGTAATAAATAAAAATGTATTTCAATAGCGGATCTTTAGGTCAAAGAAATACGGAAACAATAAAAATAATAATTCAAGAATACATTTTGAGGACCGAGTAGTAGCGTTACTAGGTCAGGTGATACTCAGGGTGCCACCCCTTCCGCCAACGACTACAGGTATCGTATAGTTAATTTATTAAGTTATAGGCAATTTAGTGTCAACCCTACCCAGTCTTCTTCTTCTTCGTTCTTAATTATTAGCGTTGAAGGGGATCGAGATTTATCTGCCAGTGGGTTTGAACTCGCGACTTTGTTCAAATGTATCAACCATGAGCTTTTTGCCGACTCGACCACGCCTCCAACACAATTAAGCGGTACGTGTCAACTGGTTATGCGCCATTGACTCCTATTTCAGCCTGCTTTTCTTTTTGGATTTGCTTCCATAGCCGTTGTCCAACCAAGAACAAACTACAAGGCAGCAGTTGTTTGATTTTGGAGTTGTCTCTCCTAGAAGAGTGGCTGTCCCCAGCTAACGAGCCTCATCTGCCCGAGGGTTCGAACTCGAGACTTTTCGGTTTAGCAACCATGAGCTTTACCGACTCGACCACGCCGACCCTTCCTACCCCAGTAGTGTTACCCCCATCACGTGACCGCGTTGCTATGTAAAAGAAATAAAGCCATATGTAGCACTTGGATACAGTCAGTACACTTCTGACTGAGTGAGCGATTAAATAGTGAACGGGGCAGGTGAAGTAGAGCTCACCTGTTTCTATCACGTAGGCATTTGAAGGAGTAGTGTGGTCAGCACTAGGCCCAGCCGCCTTTGCTTTACCCAACGTAGGTTAGGTACTCATCAGAGCTGGGTGGACTCAGGGACGTGCCACGGCTTTAACTAGGGACCCGAACTCAAGACTTTCGGGTTAGCTGACGGATGCTCTACCATTCGGCCTCATCGCCATATAAAGGCCTATGCAGCACTTGGACACAGTCAGTGTGCGAGTTATAAAATGTGTAATCTGAAACGAGTTCCAATTCGGTCCAAGGAGCAGGTGAAGTAGAGCTCATCTGCTTCTAACACGTCGACATATGAAGGGATAGAGTGGTCACCATTATGCCCAGCCGTCTTTACTTTCCCTCAGGTCAGGTACCCATCAGAGCTCTAGCCAGAGACCCGAACTCGAGACTTTCGAGTTGGCAGACGGGTGCTCTACTATTCGACCACGTTGCTATATAAAGCCCTATGTAGCACTTGAATACAAGTCCGTTCCTGACTGACTGAGCTATAGGATAGCAGAAAGCCCTATGTAGATAGCGTTGGGATAGCAGAAAGCCCTATGTAGATAGCGTTGGGATAGCAGAAAGCCCTATGCAGATAGCGTTGGGATAGCAGAGAGCCCTACGCAGCAAACGCTATTCGCAGCATCACCGTACCAACTCTCCAGCGGCCATCCGAAGCTGTGCCTTGGTCACGCTGCCCACGCAGGACAAGACGAAGGCAGACGTGAGGTTGTTGGCGCGAACAAACTCCAGCAGGGTGCCTGTGATCTCCTGCCCAGGGTGGAGCCGCAGGGGGTAGCACTGGAGTGGACCGGAAATAACGGAGTTCTCCTGGAAGTAAAAGAAAAAAAAAATTAATTAGGCGACCAATTAAGTCAAATTTAATGTCACGATGCATTGTCTTCATGTCTTGACCAACGTACCAATTACGAACCGTATCTGTCAGTTAGAAGTGCCTGCAATTTCGCTCGGCCGTTTCGATCTAGACAGACTGACGACAGACAGAGGAAGTGAGTTAAATAAAAGCTTGTAAAAAAGTATTGCCATTTAGAATGACAACTTGGATGCTCTTAGAAATTAATACATATTTTTTAAAATAAATCTTCTGATGATATGGATACAAGACTAAAATTATTGAAGGAGATTTACTCTGCCAGAGAATTTTCTAAATGTTGTTTCTATATACAAAAATGATATTAATTAAAAATAAATCCCATACACACTGATTGGTAATTAAGATTTATTTATATTTAAATGCAAGAGTTAAAAAAACCCGCGAATAAGCCATTAAACTTTTGGACTCTTGCGCGTAAACGGAGATACATCTTGATTATCATCTAAATTAAAACATTTACATAATGATGATGATTTGTTTTTTAGTCGTTACATTCTTTGTTTTATCTTTAAAGTTACTTTTAAAAGAAGATATAATTTGTGTAGTCGCTGTTGATTTCATGTCGCATGCTACACCGTTTTTTTTTTGGTACTGTAAGCAGTGTTTGTTGTATAACGTGTTTGTTGTACCCATTATTTGTTGTACCCACTGTTTGTTGTACCCAGTGTGTGAACCCAATGAAGGTCTCGAGTTCGGATCTCGGTTCCGATTCAAGACTGCAGGATGTTCCTAATTCCACCCAGCTCTGATGGGTACCTGCCCTACGGAAAATACAAGCGGCTGTGCATGGTGCTGACCACGTCATTTATTTATTTTATTTATTTATTCAATTACGGTAACAATAGTAGGCACGGAGGCCTTTTTTCACATTGGCCGTTTTAAAATAAACAAATAAAAACAACAATTTAATAACAGCATTTAAAAAAGAAATAGCATAGTAACGACATAGCAGTAACATATATGCCGAGATCAAGAAACACGTGGACTATGCTTCACCTGTCATATGGATCGTTAAGGTCAGAAATGGAACTTAACTTCAACTTAAAACATCTATTTCACAAACCTCGCACTAATGTGGTAACGTGGGCGTTCAACACACGTGACGTAAACACACGCTTACCCAATGTGGGTTAAACATAAGAAATACATTTGTCAACAAACTACGCAAGACAGAAAAAGCAGAATTTCTGAAATTTCACACGTAGGATTTTTTTACATGGTGTCGTCAACTATTTTTTAATATCTGAATATCTTGGGGGTGGGGGGGGGGGGGGGGAGGGAGGTAGGCGGGTTTAAAATGACAAGCCTAAGTATGCATCTACGGGCTACAAGGTAAAACTAGATCATGTCTCTATTTTAAACTTAGTTTTACCAACGTGACTTAGAAATTTAATCTGTTACGATGTGTAGACATAAATAAAAGTTAGAAAAAAATATTGGAGGTCGGCGTGGTCGGGTCGGTAAAGTAGATGAGTCTTGTAAGCTGGGGACAGCAACCCTTCTAGGAAAGAAAAACTCCGAAATCCAACAACTGCTGCCTTGTAGTTTGTTCTTGGTTGGAGAAAGGCTATGGAAACAAATCTAAAAAGAAAAGCAGACTGAGATCGGAGTCAGCGGCCTATACGGTGCATAACAGGTTGACACGTAATATTTACTTAAGTAGGAAGAAATCGCTTCCGAAATTACATTTATGAACAAAGAAGAAAAAGAAAAGAAAAACTATATGTGTACTCGCAGTGGGGCTATCGACACCGTCTGGTATCACGTGATGTGGAACGGCGTGGTCTAGCGGTGGTCCAAGTCATGAGTTCGGAACCCGGACCCGGGCTGGAGACCTAGGTCATCCCTGGACCGACCTTGTCTTTTTGTCTGGTAACGTGGGTGCCAGAACCACTGGACATGGTCCAGTGGTTCTGGCTAAAGAACCTTGCTTGGGTCGGTTGTTGACGTGTACAGGAAAGTATACGATGATAGGAAGCGCGGTTTCAATTTTAATATTATTTACTTATGATTTTTCGAACAGTTGAATAAACTGGAGTGATACCTGTTTCAAATTTCTGCAAACGGGACAGATTTTAAAAATAAAGCGGAGTGGGGTTTCAACCATCTACAGCTACAAGTAGGCTACTACATTGGGAGGCGGTGTATTGTTTTTAGTTATTTTTCTTCTATTGTCACAGTTGTCTGTATTCACGATGGACGCGTGCAAGTATTTACAATTTTGAATTACAACGGTCCATTGGACACACAGGAAGGTGAATTCCATTTACAGTTCGTTATGAACATGCAGATATGACTTAATTTTTTTTAGTTAAGTTAAAACTGAGTTAAAGTTGTTATGGAGAAGAGCACTGACAAAAATGGTTTAATTACAGATATACGTGTGAAGGTCACAGACTAGGGGAGGTCCATACCGTCCACCCCCTCAAGTATGTATGTGTATATATATATATATATATATATATATATATATATATATATATATATATATATATATATATATATATATATATATATATATATATATATGCATATATATATATATATATATATATATATATATATATATATATATATATATATATATATATATATACATATATATATAAATATATATATAAACATACATACATACATATATATATATATATAAATACATACATGCATATATATATATATATATATATATATATATATATATATATATATATATATATATATATATATATATATATATATAGGTATTTATATATATATATGTGTGGGATGGGTGTGTAAGAGTATGTAATTTGATAGGCGAGTATATAATAAATCTTTATATTTATTAAAATATACAAGTGAACATAACAAGCATAGTTTACATTCCAACGCAAGTAACCAGTTGCTAGTAAACACCCACGAGATTAGAGTATAATTGGTCCCTTTATCAAGGCAAGCCCTGTCTTTTAGTACATCTACCATACATCCCTAACTAATAGCACTGTTGTTATAGTCGTAATTCGTACGATGAATTATTACATTGGTTCATTGTTAGGACTAGTAATTCTATTTAGTTTATATAATATATACTAACCAGTTGCCTTATTTATTATTTATAATAAATATAACATTTATATAGTGGTGTAAGGTGGTTTATGTATTCATTAGTATACTATCTAAACCACAATAAAAATATGTTCAAATAAAACAATTTCACCAAGTTTTTGAGTAAACACTGATTCGAATATTTCGTGATTAAAGCTCAAATTAAAACGAAACAAATACTAACCGTGTTTTTAACGTCTGGTTCACACATGGCTGTTCATCTGTCTGCTACGTGACCTAATTTCTGAGACCGGGTGAATAAAAATGAACCGACACCGTACGGTGCGTAACGTTTACCGTGGAATGTGATTTACACAAGTGGAACACACTATCGCAGAGTACGTGTGATGAACGCCCTCGTTTTTGGTCCGGATTGATACTACTACGCGTATAACTGTGTTGTCATATAGATCTAGTCTAGATATTAACACAGTTATACATTTAAAGTGGTATCTTGTGTGAATTTATAGCGGTTTAAATTGCAATACTTTTTTACACTTCAGTTTTGGCGATCGGTTTTCAATGGTTCTAAATTTTTTTTTTAAAAAAGGCGTTTTAGGTATAAATTTAATTTTAGAGGATAACACGCATATTATGTAATACAAATTTTTATATTTTGTGACCCCACCGCATTGGAGTTTTATATGACATTTCCAGTTCACCAAATTATGTAACATTTCACCCACACCTTCCACATAACACGACATAATTTGGCACAACATCCAATACACGTTTTGTGCTTTGGGCCCCGAGATATACGTGTTTGGTATCCACTGCAGTGGCGTAGTAGGGTGGTGGTGGGGGGGGAGGCGGGGGGGGGGGGGGTGCGGATCTCACCGGGTGACACCATTTAGGGGGGTGACACCAAGGCAAAAAATAGCAAAATATATAGAGAAAAATGATAATTCCACTTAATTGATTAATTCGAGTTTTAAATAGTCTTTTAAGAGCAAATTTTACAAACCCCGACAAGGGTGGAGGGGGGGGGGGGGGGGTGCAAATCGAAAGTTTGAGGGGGGTGCAAATCGAGAGTTTGAGTGGGGGATTCAATTCGAAAATTGAAAGTTTGTCCCCGGGTGCCAGGAAGGGTATCTACGCCTCTGGAGGTGACACCATTAAATGCCGCACCGGGTGACACCCGACCTCGCTACGCCACTGATGCACTGTTCTATGATTAGCCAATCAGAGTTTCTTTCAGGCGTCCCCTGCCTGCGTCGCCCCCCCCCCCCCCCCCCCGGAAGAAAGTTTACCGCCCCCTCAAACGAAATATAAAAAAAACCTGATATTTATCTAGAAAATACATACTTTGATCAATTCGCCACCCCCCTCCCACGGAAATTTGTGTGCCCCACCCTCGAGTTAAATGTTTGAAAGAAACACTGTAATATAGGTATTTTGTTTCTTAAGTATACATGTTTCTGAATAATTGTTCAAAGTTTTATTACTATCTGTGGTAAAAGTATTATGATCCTTTGTGTAAATATTTAGGAATCCCTGTTCTAAGTTTAGTTACTTCCATGTAGTGAAAGTGTTTGGTCTGAGAATCACTGTTCTAATTTAGTTACTTCTCTGAAGTGTAAGACTTTGGTTTGAGAATCACTGTTATAAGCTTAGTTCCCAGTAGTACAGGCTTTTCGGTCCTTTTTTTATCAACTGGCGGAGGACCACTGCTCTGATTCATTTGGTCCTTTTGTATGCAATGTTTGGGAACCAATTACTACGATAATCTCCATAATCTAAGCGTGAAATTGTAAATGTAAGGATCCAAATGCAATCTAAGCATGCATTGATACTGGTGTGTGTGTGTGTGTGTGTGTGTTTGTGTGTGTATGTGAAATGCTGACACCTGATTTTTAAGCTAGTGGTTCTCCTGCGTTTTCTCACTCATCCCCCCCTTCCCTCCCTAGAATGGTTGACTGAAATTTGAATATTGAGTTTTACAGTCACGTGTCTGTAGGAGGACACCCCCCCCCCCCCACCCAACCTCCCCTCCCCGTGTGAGACTCATGCGAAACTAACAAATATCCGAATAATATCAGTTGTGTTGGCTGTACGTCAAATGTAACTCAGAGATTTCACAACAACAACAAACAAATAATTCAGAACCACGCTTAATAAATATTGCATGCTATAAATGTTTTTTTTTTTATTTTTTTTATTACTTTTGACTTTAACTCAGTTATAAATTGCAATGTGACTTGGCAATCTTAAGTCAGCACGAGTGACTGTGGTTAAGTCAGGAAGTATGTTGTTCTTGACTCCTCTCAAATTTGGGTTCCACACCCAGGACAGATGAGGTCCGTCAGCTGAGGACAGCAACCCATCTAGGAGAGAATACCTCGAATTCAAACAACTGCTGCCTTGTAGATTGTTCCTGGGTGGATAAAACCTTAAAGACTATGGAAGCAAATCCATAAAGATAAGCGGACAGAAATCGGCGTCAATGGCGCATGTTGACACTTTAAACTTATTTGTCTTGAAGGAAATCCCGTCCAACATTACAATAAAGAACGAAAAAAATAATAATTGCCGATTGTTTTTGAGTGGATAAATGCCACGGAAGAAAATCCAGAACATTAAGAAACTGAATCCAGAGATCACAGACCATTTGGCACATATCATGTTGACACGCAATTCTTTCTTATGTTGGAAGAAAACGCCAATGTTAGACTTGCTGTTTTGTTTATTGGTTGTTTGATACCCACCGATGCTATGAATAAAAAAAAAAACGAACTAGAAATTATTCACGTTCAGGTTTTTTTTTCGTCCATCTCCCAGTTCATTGAGCCCCCCCCCCTCCCTACCAGACAAAACAGAACGATTTTGATTTAAATATTTTAATAACAGAAATACATCCTTCAACCACTCCCCCCCTCTCCTCCGGAGAAAAATGTCTGAAAGAGACACTGTTCAGGGCACATACAATGGAAGAAATTCTTCAACATCTCTATGTGCAAAATAAAATCCGACTAAGCTATTTGTATTAATTATACAGGTTACTAGATCTACTTGTTTCAAAAAATAGTAAAATAGATTGCTAAACTCCGATAAGTTTATGTAAAAAATGTAATAATAAAATCATATTTATAACAAAGTGGAACTTATGGTTCAGTGGTTTATTTTAAGCTAGATGGCTGCATGACCCCATATCAATGTACCAGTTAGATACCTATCCTCACCCCCAACCCTCTTCGAGGGTTTCTTTCATACATTTTTCTCTGGGGTAACTCGACACTTTTCCGTGTCTCACTTAAAACAATAAAAAATTAACGGGGAGGGGGGGGGGATTACACTGGTTAAAATAATTTCCGTACAAGAACAGTTTCTATTTCGTCCCGGAGTTGCGGGGCGGGCGGTAGACTTACTCTAGGGGAGGGGGGGGGGTCACTGTACCCTTGTGGAGATGCCTGAAAGAAACTCTACCCTCGCCTCGTACACTGATCCTAAGCATCAAACGCCTACGTAATAGGACCCCCCCCCCCCCCCACCCACACTCCACAAACCCCATCCCAAACACCACCAGCCACATCAAAACGTGGGGATTACATCTACATCGCCTGTCCCTGTCATTCCCCTGACGCTACAGCAATTAATTGTTGATTTCGGTGGCTAGGAAATCCCAGTACCAGGCCGAATGACGCAGGACCGATAAGCGGGTTAATATTACAGCGTCATCGCCTTCGATTAACTCCCCTGGTCTGTGTATTATATTATAAAGGGAGAGAATAAAATAAAAAATATAACCCAACGCATGCCCCGAGCGAGCGTCGATGTAATTATTTAATTTTTCCCCATGTTAACAATGGTTCTATTTTTAGGCGCGGTAATGATAACGGAATAACGGCAGGTTAGGAATGAATCAATACAACAGTCGTAAAAAAATATGGAGGAGTAAAAAAAAAACAACATATTATTGATTTATCTTTAAAAACATTGCTTGGTATGGGTGTATAAATCATTAAAAAAAAAACAACCTGTTTTTTTTCACACTGCAATGTGGTAAGTGGTATGTAGGAGAAGGATTGTCGGATTGAGGAAGTACTTGGTATGTACATTCAGGATACATAACCACGTCGACACAACGTATTCGATACTGTTATGACTGTATCGATACTCTAACCGTAACCATAACTCAGCCTTAACCATACAAACAACCATAGTCCTAATACCAGCGAGAGGAAGGTAAAATATGCTCAAATCGATACTCTCTTGTTTTTTTTAAATATTAAAACCACATTATTAAATTGGGGTAAGAAAGGGGGGGGGGTGGCTACATCACGTGGACGTGACAGGGAGGCGTGGTTTGGTTTAGTGACACCCGTGCACATTTGTTGCATTCGGTCCACAACTGTATCATGTTAGCGTTTTAAAGAATGAATTCAGATGACAGCACAGGAATGGCGCTTAACTGGAAGCCTGTAGCAGACTTTCTTCCAGAGTATCTCTCCCCCCCCCCCCCAACGAGATGTATATTAAATAGAAATCATATACTTTTACCAGTGTCCGCCCCCCCCCCCCCCGAAAAATGTAGTCCCGACCCCCGAAAATATCAAGTCCCCCCCCACCCCCCCTCGAGAAAAATGTCTGGAAGAATAACTGTCCACTAGGAAATGGAAGCAGGGAAGGCCATGGCAGAAGTGGAGGCAGACGGCAGACAAAACCAGCCGACAAAGGCAGGACTGTCTTAGGGCAGGGGTCGGCAACCTGCGGCTCTTTTAATGTCACAATGCGGCTCTTCAGTTCCATAATAATTTTTTTTTTTTCAAAACTCAAAAAAATATTATACTGTAAAATTAAAAACAACTTTAAACAAAAACAAGAAACAACGAGAACAGGCGGAGTATTAAGCTGGGCATTAAGCCGCTGGGCATTAAGCCCTGCCCCACAAATGTGCTAAGGACCAGCCCACGTGGCAATTGTTGCATGTTTTCCACTACCGAAGTGCATACACATGTCAGTGGCTCTTTAAAAAAATTGGGACATTTTTTAGATTATAACTTTTGGGTCTTCGGTCTCAAAAGGTTGCCGACCCCTGTCTTAGGGGACTGTAAAAATTACGCCGGCAGACAAAAAATATATTTTTTTTAATGCAAATTCCCCCACCCCACCACCTGAAAATATATACTTTTACCCATGATACCCCCCCCCCCCCCCAGAGGCGCAGCGACCCTTCCCGGCACCCGGGGACAAACTTTCGATTTGCACCCCCCCTCAAACTTTCGATTTGCACCCCCCTCAAACTTTCAATTACTTTTTCCAACCCATTTTGGCGCCCCCTAAAGGTCGGCGCCCGGGGACAAATGCCCCCCACCTGCCCCCCATCGCTACGTCTCCCCCCCCCCCCCCCCCCACTAGATTCTCTCAAATCAAAGAGCTGAGAAAACGCCAAGAGTTTGGATCAGTTGTTTTTTTCAGGCATCTCTGTCCCCAACCCTTCTAATTGATAAAATAAAATAAAAAATTATAAATAGAAAATATAGGCCTACACTTTAACCATTACCTGCCCACATCAGAAACTTCTAGTTCCCTCCTCTACCCTCTTCCCACCACGGAGTAAAATATCCGAAAGAAACCCTGCATTTCCTCCAATTCATGTTTAAAAAAAATAAAATTTCATTCATCTCTTTCCTGGAACAACGATCCACGCCAGCCGTGACCTTTCTCACGACCTTGACCCAAGGGGAGACCCTACCCGTCGATCCGGCCTCGTGTCTACCGCTAGCAATGAGCGAAACACGAGGTTTCTTGTCAACGTGCCTCACCGGAAACGCTAATCACTGCGCTATTTTTAGCCCACCCCGTACTTGGCGCTCCGGAGAAATGACGTCATATCCTTTCGCCCATTTCTTCTGATCGTGATAGGAACGGACAATGGCCGAGATTAAAAGGTTGTTTTTTTTTAATAAAATAAAAATGGATTTAGATTTTTTAAAATGTTCGGTGAAAGTTTGTTGGCTTTAACTTTAACAAAAAAAAAATTATCTTGAACAAAGATAAAATATTGAGAGTATGACTTGATCGATAATGAAGACACTAAAATAGCCAGGATTAACCGCGGCATTTTAAAGAGGTTAGAAGATAATGAGAGGTGGGTTGTAGAAAGTGCGGATGGCGATCCATAGAGCTTGGCATTGATGTAAAAATGTAAAGGTTTGAAGAAAATTAGAGTCTTGTCATGTTGTTCAAGTTTTACAAAGAGTGTCTGGTGTTTCCCATGTTTTACTAAGGGTGTCTGATGTTTCCCATGTTGTACAAAGGGTGTCTGGTGTTCACCTTGTTTTACTAAGGGTGTTTGGTGTTTCCCATGTTTTACTAAGGGTGTCTGATGTTTCCCATGTTTTACTAAGGGTGCCTGGTGTTCACCTTGTTTTACTAAGGGTGTTTGGTGTTTCCCATGTTTTACTAAGGGTGTCTGATGTTTCCCATGTTTTACTAAGGGTGCCTGGTGTTCACCTTGTTTTACTAAGGGTGTTTGGTGTTTCCCATGTTTTACTAAGGGTGTCTGGTGTTTCCCATGTTTTACTAAGGGTGTCTGGTGTTTCCCATGTTTTACTAAGGGTGTCTGGTGTTTCCCATGTTTTACTAAGGGTGTCTGGTGTTTCCCATGTTTTACTAAGGGTGCCTGGTGTTCACCTTGTTTTACTAAGTGTGTCTGGTGTTGCCGATGTTTTACTAAGGGTGTCTGGTGTTTCTCATGTTTTACTAAGGGTGTCTGATGTTCATCATGTTTGTTAGCTGACGTTATGAGAGTTACATGGTTGTTCATTATTTCCAGTCAGGTAATATGTAAGATGGCCAGCCTACCCATTAGGTTATAGGCAATCCTTAATTGCTTTAGACTTTAGAGGTATGCCAATATTTGAACCCGTCTCTGGCTATAGACTCTCTCCGAATGTCCCCAGTGGTAATCCACCTAATCTCTCCAACCGTCCCCAGTGGCAGAGGCGTAGCGAGGGGGGTTGGGGGGGGGGGGGGGTGCGGACCGCACCGGGTGACACCATTTAGGGGGGTGACACCAAGGCAAAAAATAGCAAATCGAAAGTTTGAGGGGGGGGGGGTGCAAATCGAAATTTGTCCCCGGGAATGGTCGCTACGCCTCTGGGGGGTGACACCATTAAGTGCCGCACCGGGTGACACCCGACCTCGCTACGTCACTGCCCAGTGGTAACCCATCTAGTCTCTACAAATGTCCCCAGTGTAACTGATCGCTGTCCCCAGTAGTAACCCATCACTGTCCCCAGTGGTAACCCATCACTGTCCCAAGTGAAAGTGATCATTGTCCCCAGTGGTAACCCATCGCTGTCCCCAGTGTAACTGATCGCTGTCCCCAGTGGTAACCCATCACTTGCCCCAGTGAAAGTGATCACTGCCCCCAGTGGTAACCCATCACTCTCCCCAGTGGTAACCCATCACTGTCCCCAGTGGTAACCCATCACTGTCCCCAGTGGTAACCCATCACTGTCCCCAGTGGTAACCCATCACTGTCCCCAGTGGTAACCCATCACTGTCCCCAGTGGTAACCCATCCTTCTAGTCTCAAGCAGGGCCGGCGCTACCTATAAGGCGAACTAGGCGGTCGCCTAGGGCGCCATCCCTAGGGGGCGCAAAAGGTTTAATCGCTATTATCAAAAGGTACCAAATAAGTAATAGCTTTTATAAAGAAGTAGCGATCTATTTCGGCACCCAGGACGAACTATCAAATCTGCAACCCCACCCCTAAATTTGGTCTATATAGGCCTTTATTTGATGGTGAAAATGCAACCCCACCTCCCTAATTTGGAAAGGTCGGGGCGCTTTTTACCAGTCAGTTTGCCTTTTTAATTTGGTGTCACATAATTGATGTAGAAAACGATTTAAAAAGTTCGTAATTTAATACATTTCGAACATTTTAATAGGGCTTGTAAGTCTCGTTTTCTCTGACTTTGAATTAGAAATCTGTCCTGGTGTATAGAGTTTTGTAATGACGGGGTGTTCAAAGTATTGTAGCCTACTTGTTTGGTTAGTTTTGAAGAATCGTTTAGATTTGGGAGTAACGGCAGAAGGCTGTTGCTGATAGGATTCGTAAAGTATCTAAGTGTTAAAGTGTCGTATTTTTTATTTAGCTGTTGTGTAGTTGAAGGTCTGGTGGAATATGATTGGTAGTAGAGAAATGAGAATGCAGGTGATGAAGTATCGTAGTTCTGGAGTTCGGGAGTATTGATTCTTGTGGTATTAAGGTATCGAATTATATTGACTGTTAAAGTGTAGTAGTAGGTCCATTGAAATCGTTGTTGATTGGGAGTACCGTTTGTAGAGCTTGGTGAAGTTAAACGAGTCGGTGTCGTAGTTCTGGAGCTTCGATCTAGTTATGTTTGTTTAGGTAATGAAGTTTGATATGTGTTGTGAATGTAGTAGAGTATATCTAGTTTATCGTAAGTTAGATGATTTCAGTTCAGTACGGAACACACTACAAAGAAAGGTAATCGTTCTCTAGTTAAAAAATCTTTAGTTTTTTAGGAATCTATATTACCACTCTTAAAGTATTAATATATATATGATCAGGATGGAATTTATAACTAATCGTAAACTTTGTTTTTCCAAATTAAATTTAAAAAAAAAAATATTTAATCAATAGTTCTAACAATGTCTAAAGCAGTCACCCTGTTTGATTTTTTGAAAGATATCCCTTAATTTAGGGGATCCAAAATTTTACATAATAAAGAAATATGTCAGAACTACAATTTCATGTGTATCATCAAAATTGAATAGAAGTATGCTATAATACAGCTAACATTTTTAGGCTTTCAAACAAAACCTGCAGTTAAGTACTCAATAGGTAAAATATATTGTTTTCACAAGTTTACATAGATAGTATAAAACATTTGTTGTAATTATTACGTAATGAAATTTAGAGCGTTTTATTGTGTTTTTTAAACATATCTTAGTTTCACTTGGTTAATTTAGCAATTCTTGTGAAAGTTATTTCCCTTGAATAAAATTTTGTAATTTGGATTTTCAAATGGGAGATAATTCGTTGCTTAACTTTACATTCATTTCCAATTCCTGACCTTAGGTTGACCGCTTACATATAAATACAACTTTAAGTTATTATTTGCTACTGTAAAAATTATACAGAGCTTAAGTTTTAAACAAAATAGTTTGGTAGTTTTTGTTTAGCATGGTCAAGTTGAAAAACATCAGTAGCCGTTGTAGATTGCAATACTTAAAGTTAGTAGACATACAGTCTACTAACTACATACAGTCTTAGTCGTAAATTTAACATCTAATTAATTGTATTTTCATATTTTCACCCTCTCCTAAAGGATTTATATATAACAATTTTAGGATGGAATCTATAACATTTATAACCTTTTATTTTTCAAAAACAAATAAATCGTTACATAATCACACAATATAGACATTTTTACAATTATAACTAAAGACAGTCAAGCTTAAAACAGGTAAGTTCCGTTTTGGAACTCACCTTGGGAGGACTGCAGTGAGTCCAACACTACAAGAACTTGCAAGTTACTGGTTCACAGGTTTAAAGTTATTCTTTTTTTTTCAAATCTGTGGCTTGAATTTTAAAATGAAGACGTGCTATATAATATTGCATTTTGTTGATATGGATACAGTAATTATGTCAAGGTATTTCTTCACAGCAGGGGCGTAGCGAGGGGGGGGGGGGGGGCGGGGGGGGGGGGGGGGTGCGGACCGCATCGGGTGACACCAATAAGGGGGGTGACACCAAGGCAAAAAAATAGCAAAATATATAGAGAAAAACTCGAGGGGGGGGGTGCAAATCGAAAGTTTGAGGGGGGGGGGGGGTGCAAATCGAAAATTTGAAAGTTTGTCCCTGGGTGGGAAGGGTCTCTATGCCTCTGGGGGGTGACACCATTAAGTGCCGCACCGGGTGACACCCGACCTCGCTACGCCACTGCTTCACAGTGTATGTTTTTTTTTTGCTTACATTTTTTTTTCACACGATTTTGTTAATAAAATTTCTTTTATATTCCTACACTTTTGATTTATTTTATGACGGACCACATTTCTACGTCAATATACATTTTACGAAAACAAAATACTAAATAAAAATCAACAAGGTACACTTTTTTAAACCCCTTGAGTTTATTTTAGACTAAAAAATTAAAATACAGGAACAAAAATAGACACGAACAGCTAGTTAAAATATTTGTTTCGCTACACGTTAAAAAAAACTCCCATAGCCCTTAATTAAAACTAATTAATTGTTCGCTAATGCGATTCATTCATACGCCTACGTGCCAGCTTGCATCGCGGAAAAAACAGCAATTTTAAATCCGCTAACCCATACCCTAAAATAGAAGAAACAACGATTTTTTTTGGCACAGCACGCTTGAGAAAAAAAACAATTGTTTTATTTTTAAATATAGAATATTGGAAAATCTAGAGGAAGATATGGAGGATGGGGAGATATGTGCATACTGAACGAAGCAAAAAGACGGGTTGTCTGTACGGTGAGGGTTAGGTTAAGATAGGGGGTTGGTTAAGGGAACAGTTACTGGACGTTTTCTCGAACGGACACTTGCCCGAAAGTGACAAACTCATTCGGGCAAGTGTCCATTCGGGCAATTGTCGCATTCGGGCAAGTGCCCATTCGAGCGTTTGTCGCATTCGGGCAAGTGTCCACTGGGGCGTTTGTCGCATTCGGGCAAGTGTCCATTCGAGAAATCGGACTTCGTGCAGACGGCATTCGGGCAGGTGTCTTTCAGGAATTTGTCGTCGACCCGTTGGTTAGGAAGCTATGTCAGCATGTAACGAGATCATTGTTTGGGTAGGTCTAGATCTATATATCACAATAAACTTTCACATTTTAATTTTTTCTATAAACTAAATCTAAACACATAATTCTAAGCCAACAATGAATTGAGAAGTAATTAATTTCTTGCCTCAGCTCAAGTAGGCCAGAGAGGGTATTCTGTCTCAAGGGGAGGGGGGGGGGGGGGGGGGAGGGTCAATATTTTCTTACACAAATACATAAGATGCTATTCATGGCGGCATTACTAGCGATGCAATTATAAGGATGGCTCATTTGGCAGGCGAGAATTTTTAGCTGAAGTTGAATGACATCATATATATGGGCTTCTTATATATGGTGAAAATATGGGCACAAGTTGGATGGTAAGTAATGAGTTTCAATAGAGTAATACAAGGAAATTGATTACACTTTCTGACAGAAAATGTTATTTGTAATTGGATTCCTGCCGTTCTTAATTGTTTCCACGAATGTTAAACTAAGTCTAATTAGGCAGATGTAATTCAAAATCTGGCATATATGTAATGGTGTCACGTTTAAAAGCCAATAATTTTTACTGAATAATTAATTTAAAAAAAACTGTGAGTGTCATTGTAAAGCAACCTATTTTTACTAAGCCAAGGACAAATTACTCTGCAATTTAATTAAATGTTTCAATGTGATAGATTAAATAATTACGTTAGTTTAATTACGTCTCCAATGACGAAAAACATAGAATCTTCTAGTAATTGGAAATCCATTAGTGTTTTTTTAATTTTAATTTTTCAAAAATAAACAGGAAGTGGTTTAAAAAAATGGTCGGGTAAATTTTTTTCCCCTCCGTATAATTGAAGCAATTAAAATAAATTGCAACACATTTTTAGCGAGCTCTTTAGTGATTTTTGATGAAACTGAAACAAAGAATGGTGAGTCTTTATGACGTCACTCTGGGAGTGTGGGTGGAATCAGGAGGCACAGAAATCTGGGGGAGGGGGTGCAGAGTAGTTGGAGGGTGGTCTAAAAATAAGCAATTCTGTTGATCATGGTTTACCTTAAGGCTGTAAATGTGAAAATTATTAACGGTTGATAAAGAGTATGTATAAAGTATGTGGTATAAAGTATGTGGACAGCGCCCCTTTGAGACTAAACGATCAATAGGGCAGTTGAAACAGAGTTCATCTGTTTCTTGACCATAGCATGTCAGAACTATGCACAGCCGGTTTTACCTTCGTGAGTCAGGTACAAAATATCAGAGCTGGATGGACTCAAGGATTAGAACTCGTGACTTGTGGGTTTGTAGTCGAGCGTTCTACCACTCGACCACCCCGTCGATAAAACATCTTGGATGAGGGTGGGTCGTGGATGCAAATTTCTCAGCCACCCTCAGCAATACAGAGATCTGAGTGTTAGTTATGTAAACCAATTTAACATAGGAGGGTATGACATAAACCAATTTAACATTTGAGGGTATGACATAAACCAATTTAACATATGAGGGTATGACATAAACCAATTTAACATATGAGGGTATGACATAAACCAATTTAACATATGAGGGTATGACATAAACCAATTTAACATTTGAGAGTATGACATAAACCAACTTTAACAAATAAGGATATGATATTAACCAAGTTTAACATATGAGGGTATGACATAAACCAACTTTAACATATGAGGGTATGACATAAACCAACTTTAACATATGAGGGTATGACATAAACCGACTTTAACATATGAGATGAGGGTATGACATAAACCAACTTTACCATATGACATAACCCACTACATCAAGTGTGTGTGTATGTTACCACTACATCAAGTGTATAAGTGTGTACACGTGTTGCCAGGGATTTAATATAAAAAAAAGTGTTTAAAAGTGTCGATCAATTCATTTTCACCATCTGTTATCAGTTACAAAATGCATCGCATTATTTTACTTCTTCAACGACTGTCTATGATTGATTGAGTATATGAGATCGGTAACTGAAACATGGCCACACAGTTGTCGTATCACTTTCTTCATTGTATAGCTACTGTTACTTAACAAAAGCATCTTGTTACGACTGTGAAGGGTACTGATTCAAATAGCTATACTTCCATATGAAACATTATTTGATGCGTATACTCAGTCTGAAGTTTATTCATACATTTGGTTGAGTTACATAGGCAGTACTTCTTCCTTCTCATAGACTTGTACCAGACTTCTAATATCATCTCATCATCTTTTACCCGTTCGTGCCCAAGACACATGGGGCAGATGAAGTACAGCTCATCTGTTTCATAGACCTCGGCATATGAAGGGATAGTGTGGTCATCACTATGCCCAGCCGCCTTATTTTCCCTAATGTGAGTTAGGTACCCACCACAGCTGGGTGGACTCAGGGACGGTCTACTGACATGAACCCGGATTTGACCTCGAGACTTTCGGGTTATGTCATCCTCTCTACCGCTAGGCCACGCCGTCCCATCTAACACCACCTCGACGAGACTATCATTCTTAAAATACCTAAACGCAGACTTTCAATTCAAAATAAACTTCCTTCCTACTCAACAACCTCTGAAAAAGTAGTTCTTAAGATACACATACAGGCCTATATAAGCAGAAATTAAACTCGATTAGCCGAATTAATCCGATGCTACAAATAGATGGAACCTTAATGAAAATATTATTCTTACATAAGGAGATTAAGGTACAGAGACGATAATCACGCGAACTTGCGTGAGACGGGCCAAATAGCGTTGACATAATAACATGAGGAATAGGGGGATTTCAGATACCATAAAAGGGCAACTACTCCAGTAATAATGGATTATTTCCCGTGAATTTTGTTTGGTAGGGTCGTGGTATTCATTTTCATACAATTTGGTCCATATAAAAGACGTTTGACAAAGTCATAGAGTATTATATGCTACTAGAAAGGGATCGTATATACTTACTTGTTTGCGAGGTTTTTTTTTCTAGACATGTATGGTATACATTCATGTCGCTAGTGTAAACACGGTGTAAGCCTCGAAAGCACACACACACACACAAACACAAACACATATATATATATATATATATATATATATATATATATATATATATATATATATATATATATATATTAGTCTCGTCATCTAGATAAAAATAATAAAAAGATAGAATATAGAAGATAAAAACAACACCCCCCCCCCCCCCTCCACTCCGAGAAAACAAAAAAGACACAGACAACCAGCATCTGCAACGCGTGTAAACGTGTTAATAAAGGAATAGAAGGCATGTCTACGTTTAGTATATGAAATGAAAGGTAAAAAAAAATATGACAAAAGGAAATACTCTATACCAAAATCTTAAACTTGTATAAAAATAGGCTATATACAAATTGCAAGGAATGCTCCTTTTTTAAAGTGGCATAAATGGTTTTACTAAACCTTTGTGTAAATTGTATCTCGGAAAAAAATAATTGGTCTTTAATTCAGGTAAATTGGGCAAGGCTTTTGTTTAGAGTTACCATTATCGACCATGCTTAATCTATGCAGATAGACAGAGGTACGGCTAATTGACAAGTACCAATTTACAGTTAGGTCTATTCTGGTTATGTTTAGGCCAACACGAAAAAAAACAACATCCCAACAAATAATCTCAGCCTTCATAAGTAAGATTAATGAAAGACTATTGACTAAAATATTGATATTTTTTCTACACTTGCCGCGCTTGTAAGCTAAGGCCGACAACCGCAGTTATTTAAAAATAAATCAGACTAAAAATTGTACACGTATCGAATTTAAAAGAATGTACTAATTTAATATGAAAAAATGTGGCTCGTATTTTAAAATTATTTTAAGTAATATAAACAATTACCTACGAAAAGAATGCACATCTTAAATGTTTGAAGTAAGAGTTATGGGCCTAAATGTGTCTAAATAATATAGATAACTGGTAGTTTTAATAAAATACATTTTATTAAATCGGTTACTTCCCTTTTCCCGTTTTGCTAGAGTGTAGGCCTACTATGTTCGTTCACATGTAAGGCAGCTGTTACACAGCGTCACATTATCTTGATAAATAGATACTGTTAATATAACAAGGATAAAGGGTCGTGTCTTCCTGGTAAAGAAGGATCTGTTCGTGGATATTTAAGTTAAACAAAAAATGTAATGGATATACATCGAAGAAATAAACACCAACGGATCTAAAAGATATGCTTACACCTCTGTAATTATAAAGGACCTGAGCGAGGGCTGAACGAGGTCTGAGTGAAATGTTTAGTTTTGACTAAATAAAACATCATCAGTAGTAGATATAAACAGTATGTATGAAATCTGCCGTCAGTCTAAAAATAAGGAAAAATATGTGTGTATGGGGAGGGGGGGGGTGGTGGTCTGCAGACCGGTTAACCTTTCGAGAACCACGATTGATTTGAGCCAAGTTTTTTCCAACAATTTGAAGTCACACTTTAAAAATATATGTTTAGGCAGTTTGTTAGTGCGGCTCTATATGTGACCTACACATGGTGCGTATGAAGCTCTAATAGTTTATACTGAATGCAAGTTCTCAATGCTTTTTTGTTGTATACGATGTTGTAAAGCAAAGTTCCCTTTTTCAAACCTGACGGTCCACGGAGCAAGTGAAATAGAGTTCACCTGTTTCTATGATCTCGGCATATGCAGGGATAGAGGCGTAAGCACCAGGCCCTTCTGCCTTTACTTTCCCTAGTTACCCTTCAGAGCTGGGTGGACTCAGGGACGTTCGGGTCAGCAGTCTAGCGTACTACCGCCTTACCATATACTATATTGTCCAGAAAGATAATATACTGGACAAATTAAAAAAAAAAACCAACTTCATAATTTAAATTAAAACCGTGGCAGTAGTAAGACTATGTCATTTTCACAACATATTGTGTATAACAGTACTTCGTTTCTAACAGTGTCAGGTGTCTTTTTTTCATAAGACACACGTAAATACTGTAAAGCAAAAAAATTCCATTCTATATAAACATTAGGTCAAAATGATTGAATTTATTAACTCTTTTAACTTTTAAAAAAAAATATAACAATCAATAACGATACAGGATTACCTGTAATTTATTTAGGTTAACAGGTAGATAGAGACATTTTTGGGTCACACAGCCATTTTTTTTAGTGTACACTACAGTACAACACAACTGACTTCACGCACTATCTTTAACATTCAAGAGCACTTAACCTCGATATTAATAATAGTAAGGTTTTATAGTTTTAGTGTTGGGCTGAATTCATTGCGCCCTAAATCTACTTTGTTCACCTACGTTTTTTCTTTGGTGAGTGAGATATAGTGAAAAATTGATTATTGAAATTATTAAATGCTAATGACATACAAAAAATATGAATAATAACTATAATTAAAAATTAGACAATAAATAATTAATTGTTATTTTGTGTTTAAACTATAAAGTGTACATAAAAAGCAATCTAGATTAATTTCTTAAAAATAACAGCTAGACTATATAAAACGGATCATAACTAACCCCGCACCGTAAATTAAAAAAGAAACATAAACAAAGCGAGCTCGCAGTGAAGATTTTGCTGAATTTCGATTGGCTAAAATCGTACTCAACTTTTCTTTTTAAAAGCTCGACGATGTGGCCGTAGGATAAGGCTGAGTGATACACAACTGTTTGGATGGTTCGACGGAAACTTCGTTTGCTAGTGCTCCTAGCGGGTGTCTGGCTTGTAGGTGTAGTGGTGTACTTATTCAAAGGAAATGATACGGTATGTAATTTTTTTCGAGTTTTTCATTCTTTTCTTTACTTTACTGGAATTGTAAACACTTTTGTAACTTTTTTCCTCTGTCCCTTCGCCGTCTCACTCATTCGTTGCACTCTCCTGACTCCTGACTGCTACAAAGCAGTGGAGTGGTGAGTTATGTAAAAACTTTAACTCGTTATTCCGTCAACGCCTTCTTTTATGAAAGACTTTCACAGTTTGGCATTAGGCCTACTACATGTAGAGTTAGTTGACTTAGATAACCAACTCTTATTTATTTACTTTAGAAAAGTTAGACTAGGGCTTATTACTTTTTTAAACTAAACTTTAAAGTTAAACTTATTACTAAGTTATTACTGAAGTAATTTATCAGACTGGATTTACACAGAAGGCTTTGGAACTTGAGTGAATTTCAATTTGATGATTAGCCCAATAATTTTAATTTTTTTTAGTTAGGCCTAATCTAATAAATATAGGCCTAATATTAATAGTGAAGCCAATTATTAAGTAATATTTAGAGCTAGAATATAGATGTAGGCCTAAGTTAGCAGGCCTACATCTACATAGATTCTAGAATCTAGATCTAGGGTAGATCTAATTATTACTATCTAATACATTTTAAAATTAAAAAATATTTAGGCTTAGGCTATACTTTAGATCTAGAACTTGTACCCTTACTTATAATACTTAATAGTAATAGTGAAACTAAGTAGTAAGTAGGGCCTAAAATGCCCTAAAATCTAACTAATATTTAAGCCAAGCATATGTCCTACATCAGTAATTTATTTATTATTGCTAGTAGGCCAATGGGATTTCAATTTTCACCACCACAAAACTTTTTTAAAAGCTATTCTTTCAAAAAAATTGTTTTCAAGGTCTTAACTTATTATGTCTATTTAGTTTATTATCATTTTATATAGGCCCTAGGCCTAGATTAATTATTAATATGGTCTAGTCATAGCAATAAGCATTAAATATGCTACTATGTGTCCTAGATCTAGATCCATATTGATTTGTCAAGAGGCTATTGATTTGGCCTAATTAAAAGGACACCCTTTTGATCCTGTCTTTGTTCTTATTGGCTTCTTTGTAATGTTAAGAAAGTTATGTATAACCCAGGGCTTGAATTTAATTATTTTAAAGAGAAAAACAGCAGACCTAAGTGGCTATTCAAATGCCAAGGTCACAGAAACAAGTGAACTCTACTTCACTTGCCCCATAGATTGTCAGGTTTGAAAGGGAAACTTTAATTTACTTTTAAGTGGCTATTATGAAAAATAAGAATAAGCTATATTACATTGTGTAATAATGTTTAGCCGTATAATTTAAGAAAATCCTATTACTCATCATTACTGTCTTAATCTGAACTGGGTGTTAACTTAGATGTATGTGAACTAGTGTCAAAATTCAGTTACTTTTAAGACCGTTCTTACTTTTGTATTGTGAAACTAAATTTTTTATTTCGCATTTTCCTTTCGTTTTCCTGTAAATATTTTTTATTTATTCTTATTAGGCTTATATGCAAATAGGCATATAACATGAATTTTATAAAAGCAACCAAATTAGAAAAAATACCTTAATGAGTTTTTTCTAATTTTTGTTTGTTTTATCAAGGTTATAAGAATAGTTGAGTTAATTAATCTTATTTTTTTTGTTTTCTCAAAGTAAAATAATTTAAAAGAAGAAGTGGAGGAAGCAGTCATTTTGTCATAACAAAATTGTTGTATCTTATGCTTTATGTCATGTCTATATTCAGCGGACATACATTTATCATATCTATTACTGGTCGAAGACGTAAATACTGTTTTTTTGGTTGGTCGCTTTGTTTAGGTTAATGTTCTGTAGCTACTCTATGTAAACATTTATATTTAAATAAAACACTCCCGAGGTCCACTACGAAAAATAAAAGTTAAATTAGCCATTTGACATTTATAGAAATGCTTCTGTGGAGTGGTTCTATTTGCAATATAAACTACGCTCAAATTACAGTCATTACGTCTCATTGGTTTCTAGAATTACCACTTTAAAATGATTACTTAAATCTGCTTTAAACCTATCAACAGAGAAAATACATTCAAAACTGAGTTATTACAAATGTCAAGTGGGATCAGTTTCTCTGCGTAAAGGTCTGTGTATTCATAATGACCACCCTTACAGATGGAGTATCGGTAGAGTTGCATCCGCTGTTTACTAAAGTCAGGTACCAATTTGAGCTGAGTGGACTCATGGTTGTCCTACTGACCTAAGCATATGAACTCTAATCAAGACTCTGGGGGGTTTGTTGTCCTGCTTTTTGTTGCTCAACACACCTATATATTTGATACAATCATCTTCCTTTGTTTGTACTCTTACTAGGTTTGTATGCATGATCTTCACAAAGATTAAATGACATGGACAGTTTTAGCAATGATTTGCACATACAATAGCTTGTTAGTTGAACTACCTTTCTTGTTTATTAATACATTTGTAAAAAGTGTATTTTTTATGTAGATATGTATAAGAGTACATTACAGACACTTTAATGTGTGCATCTTTAGTTATATTGCAGGAGAAATGTTCAGTTGAATAACTTACAACTGTGCATTATAAATTGAACAACTTACATTGGGGGTTAAAACAGTAACTTTTGTTGTTTATGAGTTATCTTTCAGTGTAAGAGAATAAAAAGTTACCAGCGTTTTTTAAATTTTTACTGAATCTCTGTGTAGTTAAGGTAACTGGGCTTGTCTACAAATTACTTAATGCAGTTTCAGATTATTCTGACCCCCCCCCAACTTCCATCATCACAAATTGTCACCCTTAATCTTTCTTACCCCCTCCCCCACCCACAAACACAACATTCTCTGTCTTGCCAACGTTGTTCCCAAACAATATAACGTAGGGACCACGATGATCTAGTACATAACCCCGGCCCCCACTGTATTCAGGTACCACGATGACCTAGTACACAACCCCGGCCCCCACTGTATTCAGGTACCACGATGATCTAGTACATAACACCGGCCCCCACTGTATTCGGGTACCACGATGATCTAGTACATAACACCGGCCCCCACTGTATTCAGGTACCACGATGATCTAGTACATAACACCGGCCCCCACTGTATTCGGGTACCACGATGATCTAGTACATAACCCCGGCCCCCACTGTATTCAGGTACCACGATGATCTAGTACATAACACCGGCCCCCACTGTATTCGGGTACCACGATGATCTAGTACATAACCCCGGCCCCCACTGTATTCGGGTACCACGATGATCTAGTACATAACCCCGGCCCCCACTGTATTCGGGTACCACGATGACCTAGTACATAACACCGGCACCCACTGTATTCGGGTACCACGATGACCTAGTACATAACACCGGCACCCACTGTATTCGGGTACCACGATGACCTAGTACATAACACCGGCACCCACTGTATTCGGGTACCACGATGACCTAGTACATAACACCGGCACCCACTATATAAAAAAAAACAACCAGCGACTGGCTAAGTGAACCCACGACCCTATCAATAAGTTAAGCTCACTCCGTCTGCTGTAGGAATAATTAAACGGGCTGAATCAAGGACTGGGTGACGATTGTCTCCTTATTTACTAAGTATTTCTAGTTGGTAGTGTCGTTACGTGGTGCATTGTAAGTGTGTATGGTAAAGTCTAGCATTGGAATCGGTCTGTCTTGGTAAAGTGTAGCATTGGAATCGGTCTGTCCTGGTAAAGTGTAGCGTTGGAATCGTTTTGTCCTGGTAAAGTGAATAAATTGGAATCGGTCTGTCCTAGTAAAGTGTAGCATTGGAATCGTTCTGTCTTGGTACAGTGTAGCATTAGAATCGGTCTGTCCTGGTAAAGTGTAGCATTGGAATCGGTCTGTCCTAGTAAAGTGTAGCATTGGAATCGTTCTGTCTTGGTACAGTGTAGCATTAGAATCGGTCTGTCCTGGTAAAGTGTAGCATTGGAATCGGTCTGTCCTAGTAAAGTGTAGCATTGGAATCGTTCTGTCTTGGTACAGTGTAGCATTAGAATCGGTCTGTCCTGGTAAAGTGTAGCATTGGAATCGGTCTGTCCTAGTAAAGTGTAGCATTGGAATCGTTCTGTCTTGGTACAGTGTAGCATTAGAATCGGTCTGTCCTGGTAAAGTGTAGCATTGGAATCGGTCTGTCCTTGTAAAGTGTAGCATTGGAATCGTTCTGTCCTACCCCGTTACCCACCATAAATGACTTGCCTGTGCCATCAACGGGTCATTCCCTGCCTACCTAACGACCCAACCTGATCTGTTCGCTACGACGCCGTCCCGCATTGACCCATGTACCAAATCTTCATGAATCTTGACGCCGGGTGACGCACGGCGAGTCATTAGCATCAGAACACCATTCGCAGCCTTTCCTGTGCCAGAGCGTAATGCTAGTGAGCAGTCACATCAACCATCTCTCTACTCACGCTCTGCTGCTGGTAACGCCCTGCTCATCATTATACGGTTGGTGTAACACCCTCACTCCACACGTGCGGAATAAAATAAGTAATGCTCAGACATTAGGTTAGTGGTAGAACAGATCGGGTCTATTTTTTTATGGTTGTCACATACAAAACCACGTCGTTACCACTTGATCCCTACCCCCCCCCCCCCCCCCCCTCTCTCTACATCATGTCGTATAGACATCGGACAAAACATATCGAATAGTTTCTCCCCCCCCCCCCCCCCTCCACCGATTGATGTTGAGATTAATTTTTAAGCGTAGATCTAGTTAGCGATACTTCATAAAATAGTACGCAGTACCTCCTATCGAGTTTTTAACCAGAATTGAACCATGCTTCACCACACGATGTATGCACTACTCTACAACCCGACTAGGCACTCACATATGGCGCATACACATCCATAACATTGTATCACATTCCTAGCGCGATAATTACGCACGTTGATATACTTTACCGCTAAAATTTTAAGTAATGTTTTCAAGGTTTAATACTGAAGTATCGAGTCAACTAGTGTACAGGTAGCTCCGCTAGTCCGTGAGCAACCCAACATTTTTTTCATTCTCTTAACTGTAACACTCTATCAATTGTTCCTTCGCTCGCGACTGTTTTCAAACGATGTAACAGTTGGATCTGCTCACCACTTAGCCACGCCCCCCCCCCCCTCCTCCATTGACGGCAGGTCAATCAATATTTATTGTGTACCTGGTGTTTGAGCTAATTACAGCGGCAACATTAACTAAAGCCTGTCGTAATGGCTTGATCCGGCGCAGGCTTGATCAATACGTCAACACTCCACAGTTATGGCCCTTTATTTGCAAGACCGCACGTAAAATAAACTAATCGCGTTTGTCAAGTGAAATCGTCTTTAGTAGCCAATAAATTGTTTCACCTCAACTGGTGGGTATTTAATCTTATACTTATAGAATGAACTGAGTAGGGATAATTTTTTATAGTCTAGGTCGTCCCCCCCCCTCCTTGCACACACAGGTAATTTCCGTTATTTTAATTGCTTCATCTTTAGATTACACTAGTATACCTATCCCTCTCTATGTCCTCATCTCTATCTGTAACCCGTAACCTGTCCCCATCTGCAGTTACACATGGCGGGGTGACACTATGGGGGGGGGGGGTGACACCGATGCTAAAAATCGTAACTGTCAAAACGATGTTTTTCTAGTTAAAATAATATATTAGTTGGGGGACGGGTGACACCAAAACAAAAAATGCTAAATTACTGGAGGGGTTAGGGTGACACCCTCAGTTACCGCACCGGGTGACACCTGACTTAGTGACGCCTTTGCCTATCTGCAACTCATATATTTCTAAATGACACGTAGAGATGGGAGGTAATTGACATAAAGAAAGTGTCTTAATCCCCATTTTTTTTTTTCGGTAGGTGGTAATGCCACTATAGCGAAATCTGAAAGAAATGTAGTGTTAAATAATACGATTTGCTAATGTCAACACTAACCTACGCATTAAATCCTAATCATATGACCCAAAACTAATATTTTATTACCGTTACGGCCAACTACTAACACCGTTTCTTTTGGACGTTTTCACTGTATCTATAAAGTATCGCATTTCTACATCGTTGTTGTGATGCGATTCCAGCTTTGCTTCCTTAATTTTAATGGCTCTGACGAGTTCATTTTGTCAGCTCATATTACCAGCTATCAAAGTCCAGTAACATCAGTTACAATGCAGCCGATCCTACACTATTCTCAACGAGACTGTCGTTGAGTGGCTTATTAACAGTGTCGGTATATAATAACGCTATAGATTTTTTCTCATTTGATTCTGTCGTTGAGACTCTAATTATAGTTATAAACTGTAAAAACTAGCTAACGGAATAAAACCATTTCGATTAATTAATCGCTTAAAATATTTAATATAAGAAAAATTAAACAACCATTCATTTTACAGAAATTATAATAATTAATATTATAAAAAATGTATCTTCTGTCTTTAAAATTGAAAATTAAATTATTTTTAGCAATATAAATTAATACAGTGGATTGCTGAATTTAATTGTGATCATAGTTATGATTAATTTTAGAGATTGTATGATTAATTTATACACAATTTAGAATTACAGAATATTGATTATTCGGTATAGAAAACATTAGGGTAGAGATTACTAAACGATATAATATAGGATTATGTAATATAGAATATATTAGTATATTATTATAGAATCTAGGCTATACAACAAGTAATACATGATATGATTGCAAAATAGAAAAAATACATAATATAAAGGCCCATTTTTTAATCGAATTTAAGACTCATTTCGTTTACAATATGTTATTACAAATATAAAATTGCAGAATACGTAATAGCTATTTTTATCGAATTTATACATAGAATGTGCTATATAATCTTAAGAACATGATTATGTAGTGGCGTAGGTACAAGGTGTGCCAAGGGGCTATACCCCCCCCCCGATATATATATGTATATATATATATATATATATATATATATATATATATATATATATATATATATATATATATATATATATATATATATATATATATATATATATATATATATATATATATATATATATATATATATATTTATATATATATATATACATATACATATTTACTGTACTCAAGTAGTACCCCTAACCAGAGGCGTCACAAGGTTGGGGAGGGGGGGGGCGGGGCTGAGGACTGCGCAAGGTGGCAAAATTTCGGGGGTGACACTATGGCGAAAAATAGCAAAATATATAGAAGAAGTAAGCATTTTGCCAGTTCAATAAATGACTAATGAGAGTTAACTGTACTAATAACTGACTGCAGATAAAAAATATACAATTAACTGTGCACGTTTAAAAACTATCATTCAGGGGGGGGGGGGGGTGAGGGGAGATGACACAAACTGCAAAATGTACAGGTGAATACATGCTTGTTGAATTTTTGGATAACAGATTTGCTAAGCGACGACCGGAGAGAGGCTGATACCAAAATCTAATAATTTACGATGAAAACGATGCTTTTTTTCACATGAATTAATAGTTGGATTATGTGCAAAATTTGACGCCATTGGGGAAAATGGGAAGTCACCAAATGTAGCTATATATATATATATATATATATATATATATATATATATATATATATATATATATATATATATATATATATATATATATATATATATATAAAGGGGGTTAAGGTAAAAAAGCAACAACAGGCGCAGCCGCCGGCGCCCCGGATATTACGTAACCCGAAGCGCCCCGTGCTACCATGTGAACACTATGACGCCTACGTTCGTTTTTTTTTTAAATTTATACACTAAAGACACGATGGGCAACAATAATTTTTGACTATATGGAATCAGGCGCGTCTGCCGGCTCCCCGGCAGGAAGCGATTTGGCGCCCTGAGATATCCTAAGGTTGTGTTAAAGAGCACTCTACAATATTGACCCTGTGGCACACGACATTCGATGACAATTCGTTTGACCCGATGCGCCACTGGCTTCGGGAGGAACACTATGAGTTTTAAAAGAGCGCCCTACAGTAGGGAAATTTTTTTGTCTACTGCACCACTGGCGTGTGGTCTAGCGCCCCTGTGTGGGTCCCTCATAAACACTATTGCGCCTACGTTCGTTTAAAGAGTGCGATACATTATGGATACAATGGGCTACTGTGTGCGGTAGAATTTGCGCCTCAACAACTATGATGAAAGCAATATAACACCGGCTTTGATTACATTTAAATTGTTTAGATTTAGAAATCAATGTCAAGCGTAAAAAAATACGTGATTGCTAATGTAATTATGGAATCCTTTTAAAATATTGCGTCATTCTGTCTTCTGAGACCGCAGCAACGCGCGGGACGGGTACGCTGGTTTAATATATATTTCTTCTATATAAATAATTCTCTTCATGGATACCATAGAAAACACCAAGCTGTAAGCGCCCCTAGCAGCCCCCTCTCTTTCTCTCTATCCCTACCACCCCCATCCCTACATGGTCTGGTGAGCTGTGGTTCAAGCTAAATGTTTACAATCGTAGAGCCGGGTTTAGTGACAGCTATTAGGGGCAGATAATTTAGTTTGAAACGATTTTAAACTTAGTGGAGGTAACTCAGAGGGGGCTGCTTTCACGAGGAGGGGGAGGGGTAGGATTTTTGGGAAAGGAGGGTGGGGACGGGGGGTATCGTCCTTAACGAGCTACTGATAGTGTTTTAAAGCAAATATTTTCAGTGGCAGCATTGTTACTGTCAAATTCACAAATTATGAATTACTGAAAAGTAGAAAATGAAACAACAAAATAGCGGCGTATGATAGCGGCTCGTAAAATATAAAACACAATGTAAATACCTTTGTTATACCTACGGAAAATAATAATATGTAACATGGATTCCTGAAATTTTGCGCTGCTTTAATTTTTAACGTTGGGATCCCCCATCAACATTCATACTCTCCTTTAGTATGTTCAGGCTTTTTTTTCATTTATGGGAAGGGAAGATCGGAAAGTGTGACGACACATTTTTGCTTTCATCCGTTATTTCGGGCTTTAAAAGATTGCTTTTGGTATTAATTCATTTATTAACTCAATGTTTATCGAGGTCAGTACATATTATAATAAACCGGGAGTGATCTCCCCTAAACTTTCTCGAATATTCTAATATAACACTACGGGGAATGGCAACTCGGGATATAGACATGATTTTTAATCCATTTTAAATACTTAAACTTTTTAAAATAGAATAAAACCTCGTAGAAAAAAGAATTGCACACCAAGTGAACGTCAAATAAAGATGTGCATAATAGTGCGCAACATTATTAGTACTTTATAAATTTACGTGCGTTTTTTGAGAAATCGGAAATAGCGTAAATTAGTACTTCCTGTCAACGGAAATTACTCAAAATTTGACAGAAGGTAGAGAATTAGATATTTTACTTACATGTGAAATTTCATTTATCTATCTGCAATAGTACTCAAGTTATAGGCTTTTGAAAAATTCAAAGTAGAAAAAGTACCACACTTTCGGTTATCGGAAATCACTCAAAAGTTTATACGGATCTATGATTTTGATAAAATACTTATATATGAAATTTCATCAACCTAGCTGTAAGGGTACTCAAGTAATCGTGTTTACACACAGACACACACAGACACAGACATACGGACAAGATTGCGAAATTATGTTTTTCCGTATCAGTGAGGTGTAAAACGTCGAGATTTGTAAAAAAATCTCGATTTTTTTTTTTGCACGATTACAAGACTTTCTCTATACTTCGTATATACGAGAAAGTAAAAATGCAGTTTCAGGGGAGCGGCGGAGGGGGTTATGTGTTGAGGTGTAGTGTTTTTAAAGAGGGTGGTGGGGGAGGGGGATAAGCGAAGATCTGGCTTTTTGTGAAAATTGGTTACAATTAGAGAAGGGTGGTTTGGTGCAAAATCGTCTGAAGAGTGAGTCGTGGTTAATGGGTGACCACTTTATGATTGTATATTGACGTCACCATCATTTTGGGCGGTGGCTTTATGTGACGATATGTAACGAGAAAAAAGAAGGTTTGAGTTAATGGCGTAGCATTTATTTTGCATTTTTTAAGGATACAAATAATAAAAACACTGCTTATTTTGTTTTACATGTGTGACGACATTGTGTTAACCAAATGTATTGAATAGTAGGACTTACAGATTATTAGTTCTCTCCCCCCTGAAGCAATTACCCCCTGTCATTTACCCCCCCCCCCCCGCCAAGGAGGACATCCCCCCCCCCCCCCACGCACACACCTCTTAAGGTACAGCTGGGGTTAGGGTTACGGCTAGGGTTAGGGTTTGGGTTAGCGTTAGGGCTAGGGTTAGAGTTAGGGTTAGCGTTCTGGCTAAGGTTAAGATTATGGTTAGGGTTACGGCTAGGGTTAGGATTAGGGTTAGGGCTAGGGTTAGAGTTAGGGCTAGAGTTAGAGTTTGGGCTAGGGCTAGCGTTTGTGCTAAGGTTAGGGTTATGGTTAGCGTTAGAGTTAGGGCTAGAGTTAGGGTTAGCGTTCGGGCTAAGGTTAGGGTTAGCGTTAGGGCTAAGGTTAGGGCTAGACGAGAAATAAGACGAGAAATAAAAAGAGCCATCGTTGTCGGCTTATTTAACAGGGAAGTCTTAGTCTAAATCAATCCACGACAATGTCTTTAAGACAATAAACCTTAACTTTGCTTGAAATAACAATATCGTTCTTCATTCAGTCAAACTCAACATTATGGCTTCACTGAACTTTGTCATTGAAATGCATGTGTAGTTTGAAATGTGTGTCTGTTAAAATTGTGCAGTTGATACCGAATATATCCAGCCTTTTTCTTCTTCGTTCAGCTGCTTTTCTTTCCGGATTTCTTTTCTTATCTTTTGTCAATCCAAGAACAAGTGTTGTATCCCCAAGATAGGTTGCTATCCCCAACTATAGAGCCTCATCTACACGGGAGATTGAACTCAGGACTTCTCGGTTTAGCAACCACGAACTTTACAAGTTCTTGATTTTGGTATTGGCGTGTCAGTTTTCTTCTTTATTTAGTCGACATCTAAAGTTAAACAAAAACAGTTGCCTACCTCAGCAAAAATCAATGTAGGCCAATTATGGCCAGTGTAGCAATTAGCAACATCAAAGTTGATTTGAATTCCATGCAACACTCGTTCCATACTTCTCTAGTGTGGAGGTCTTGCTTATTAATATTATCCTGTTTGTTTGATATTTTTTTCTTTAACTTAATAATATTAACCATAGACACTTTTTGCCTGGAGTACAAACTGGGTCACAGTATTCTCTGGTAAACAATTAAGTTCTTTTCCAAATATATGCTCAGCTAATAGAAACAGCATTCCTAGATTATTTTATTTTTTTTAAAGGGCTTCAGCTGTTTTAATGTCAACTTGTGCTGGGAATACTATAACTACATACAACCCTTTTCAGCTTTCAATCACTTGCATCTTATGTACAAAGTATGAAAACCAAAAACATCAAATTTTGAGAAATAATTTATTTATGAAACAATTGCATATAATTATAAAGCCAAACATTAATATATCAAGATTATTGCAATTATCACCATTTGCAGATTCTTGTTTAACTATGGTAGATGGAAGTATTAGTTGCCTTTTACATCACTTTTCACTTCCTGAAACAAAACAAAATGATTTTCTTAATCATCCATCTGAAATAATAAAATTAGCAAAAAAAAAAAATCTTTAGTTTATTAAATTAGTTTAATACATCAAAACAAAACAAGAAAAAAGTGATTGAATGAGATGAATCATGGCATAGATATCTATAAAATTTTGCTTTAGTGATAAAGGGGGAAAAATTTAAGTTATTTTAAGTGAAACATAAGCTAGAGAAATAAACTATTAGGCCTAATTTAAATAATTTAATTCCTTTCTCCCAAAACACTACATGTATCCTTAAAAAAAGAAAACTTAAAATTTATCAATATTTACCTTGTGTATAAACTCTTCTGTACATCTACTGTATCAGCTTGACGCTCATTAGGTATGCCTAGTTCCTGTTGAGCAGTTAAGACAGATTAAGTAAATAATTCAAATTTGTAAGACAAACCACTAAATGATACTGTTTTATATATATATATATATATATATATATATATATATATATATATATATATATATATATATATATATATATATATATATATATATATATATATATATATATATATATATATATATATATATATATATATATATATATATATCCTTCCTGCAAATCAGCATATTTTGCAAAACAAATATTTAAAAAAATACATAATGATATTGTATCAATCATCACCACTGACTTGGTTTTACTAGGTAAAATATTTTTTTAAATACAATATTTATACAAATAAAAATCTATCTCAATCAACATGTTCAAAATAAACCAAAGCAAACTTGTGATAACTTACCTGATTAATATTTGAGAGGATTCACCCAGTTCTCGCCACTGAAGCAGATTAGATGCATGTGTTATTACACTTGTGATATACTGATTGCCATTTTGTGTACTTTTAGTCCTGGAGATCTATGTAGGCATAGACTGTTAAACCTGGATAGTAATATTATAGAAGTAAATTATATCTAGTATAATATAAATATTTTAAAATATAAATGACACTAAATTATATTTATCATTATTGGAAATAAAAATGGTACAATTAAGTTATAAAAAAACAAATTATAAAATTTAAAGCAGCTTATTAATAATTGTCATACCTTTTCCTACTTTTATGTCAAATGTAAGAGGTAATAGAGAAAGAACATCTTGTGTCATTTAGTATGCTGTAGTCTTATTACTGGTAAAAATCAGATCTTCCCTTTTTTTTGGATGAACCTGTAAAAGAGAAATTACAACATGGATAAACACAATGAATATCATATCTAATCCTCAACTAGTTATCCCCCCAATCCTAACCTCATTTTTTAAAACCAATTTCTAAATATGTTTTCAGAACAAATGTATGTTAAGTCTACCTATTTTAATGTTCAGAATACTAATATTTATCAAAACTACCTCCAGTTGAAATTCAAGATACCTTTATAAAAAGTTATTATGACTTTAACTTTGTGTAGTTGTTATTTAGGCTATTTGTTTAATTTATATTATTTAAATTAATATTTCATGCCTTGTTTTAAAAAGATCTACAAGTCTACTTTTGATTTTATGGTATAATCTGATAAAAATTAGGCTGCTACATCTGAAAACTAAGGTCAATGCAAAGACTTCCAAATTAACGATAAGTAGGCTTGTATAGATATTGTATATAATTACTAGCCCAATAGTATTACTCTACGACCAATGTATAGGACTTAATGTATCAGACCTAATTCCTATAATTAGGCCTACTAATTATTAAATAATTAATAGATCTAACAGTAGGATAATTACAATTATGGGCCTTAGCTGACATAGAGAGCTGAATACTTAACTAAACATTTTTAAAAATTATAGTAAGCTAAGTGAGTTGAATTATTTTATTTAGATAGGCCTAGGCTATAATATACTCTATAGCAGTCTATAGTGATAGTCGCAGAGTAGCGTATATCATAATAATTTCAAATTAAATCTATAAGCAACATTAAGCCTCTGCCTTGTTGCCTAATTAAAAACTAAAGCCTATTAAGCCTTTTCCTAATAAGCCTTTGGCCTAATTTAAATAACAGCCTATAGGCCCTATAATATATAAATAGGCTAAATTACTTGTAAGACCTAATAGACTAATGACTAAGAGAGTGCTAGGCCCCTTTCCGATATTATATAATATCTAACACTGATTACATTAATTTACATAAGGCTATACCATCTTAACTATGACTAATACTTTTTCTACTAATAAAATAGGCTATCTCTAGTTTAAACTTAGGCCTAATAGTAATTAGTAATTATAATTAAGTAGGCCATTTTATGACATTTATAAAATTTTTAGTAGATGGCCGAGCCTTAAATTTAAATACTAAAATAGATTTAGCATACTATGCCTATTGTTGGTCTAATTAATAATTTATTTTTCATTTAGAATTTTAGATCTCCAAAAGATAGGCCTAGGTCCTAAATAAATTATTTTTATTTTATTGCGCCCGCCTTAATGTATAAGATGTGATCTGTTTTTTTTTAATAAAAATAACCCTACACAATACTAGTGATTTAACTAATATCTAGTACTACTTTAGGCCTATTTAATTATTTATTAGTAGGCTGAATAAAATCTAAAGCTATAAGGCCTACTTTATTACTATATTTGCCTATTATTCTATAATTAATTTATGTTTTCTTTCAATACATAGTAGATCCTGTGGTACCTCAACATTCTAGTGCCTCGACATACCAGATTTTTTAAATATGAGCAGTTGAGCGAGTAATATTTCGCTTTGAGTTATGCGCAAAATTAGAGATACCGTATTTCACAGTTCATGTAAAAGAAATACCCCCAAAAAGATGCAAATGATTATTTATCGCAGCTATTTAATTATAATAATAAGCGTCTTACTCATATTTGCAGCATTATGAAAGGGAGAAAGAAATAAACTTCCTAAACAAGTTTTATTTTAAGCTACCAGCACATGAAAGTGACTTAAATTAAGCATGGCAAAAAAGAAGAGAAAAGCTGTCACGAAAATTAAGCTAACGTAATAATTTTATTTAGTATTTATTTAGGCCTTACGTTTAAGTCTTAAGTGCAACAATGCTCAGTGAATTTTAGCCATTAATGGCATTAAGTTTAGGAATGATGTGTAGTACTTGTGTAGCTTTAACTTTAGTATATTTTTAGACCTAAGCCTAATCTTGTAGATATAGATCTACAAACAATTTGAAATAGAAGAGATTTAAAATTGAGTAGATCTAGACTTCTAGATCTAGATCCTAAATGCTAAAGGACAGCTATGCCACAGAAATAATTATCTTTCTATCTAGTCAATCTAGACTAGATCTAGCTAGTGCTACTGAAAAATTACTAGATTTTCTAGATCTAGATTCTATCATTTACTTTCGACGCACTAGGCATACTTTTAACTTTTTCTCTCTAGTCAATAATGTAGATTTCTAGATCTAAATGTAAATCCTGATCTTGTAGATTTGATTTACGTAGGCTGTAGGTTTTACATCAGTGTAAATCGTTGATCAAGTAGATCTAGATCTAGTCTAGATCTGGACTAGCTCTCGTCAAAACAAAATGGCTGGAATATTAGCTTCAAAACACCTACAGTTTATGCTTTCTTAATTGTGGAGAGCATGTTTAATTATTGTTTTATTTTCAACGACAGTGTTGACTGAGAAACCACCAAAGGGTTTTATTCTCAGCGACACAGTCGGAGAGAGGCTCAACGATTCTGTCGTTGAGATGATCCGCATGGGGTGTACAATGATACAAATCTACAGCTGGTATAAATGGGAGCAAGCACAACTACAATCATCAGCCCATGCATCTCTGAGCCAGTTTTATACGTAAAAGTCACGAGTTCATTCCCCTTTTCTTCAGCTGTTGACCAATCTATATTGCACCACTCTTGAATAAATGGAGGGGGGGGGGGGGGGGGCTGCTGCTGAATCAGTGCATTGGGTGAGATGGATGGCCGAGCCACCAATCAGAAACGGTGACTGAATTTGAAATCAGGCGGTGACCGGCGCTGGCCGCTTTCTTTTCACGTGCTCCATTTGTAAGTGTCAGAGGACGCCAGACCGAGTCGAATGTGTGATGGCGTTACTAACTTATTACCGCTCCTTTCTATTATATATATATATATATATATATATATATATATATATATATATATATATATATATATATATATATATATATAAACTACATATGAATATGTTGACGTACTTGAAGAAATACCTCAAGCGTTATATATGTATGTATGTATGCAGGATGTATAGGGTAAAAGAAAGAATGACGGATTCGTTGTGCGATGCGATCTATGTGATTAATTACCCATTTTAGACACACATTATAAGGATTTCATCTCTCCCCGTTACATTACTTACACCCCCCCCCTTCCACTCGCCCTCAGCTAGCCAACACTTCCCGTTTCCTTATGCTAAAACCTCTAGTGCCTCATCACTCACTTGTCTAACTCCGCGCGCTCGTCTCAACAAACAACAACAATAAAAAAACAACACAACTCCACTGTACATGGCTACGTGCCCCGGGGGTGTAGGGAGAAGAGGGGGGGGGGGGCATGCAATTTTTTTGTTTGTGTATGCTGGCTTTATCTACATGCTGGCCTAATCCATTGTTGGCCAGGATTTTGTTTAGGCTCGTCTAAGTGTGGTGTTTGTTGTCCTGGTTTCTTTACCTGTATAAAATGCTTATTGTTAAAAGAAAAAAAACAACCCGTAAGTTAGGCCTCCCGAATTCTCAACGCCGAGCAATCTAGCGAGTATACACTGCGCCTAAGGATTCATAGTTTAGTAAGTTTAAATTTTATCCCCCCCCCCCCAATAGACATGGCTGCTTCACCCCCACTCCCCAATACACTTGGCTGCTCCCTCCCCCCTCCCCATCCACTTGGCTGCGACATTGGATTTAATTCTATACAATTCACGAATTTACTTCCTTTCCAGCATACATGTTTATTAAAAGGAGGCGTCGAAAGTTTTTATTTTCATAATTGGTTTCTTGCCATGCCTCCTCCCTGATATTGAAGTGCGATTCTCTCCCCTGATATTGTTGTAAGCTCAAAGTCCTAGATAATGTATTGCGATTCTTGCCCTTGATATTGTTATAAGTTCAAGCCCTAGATAATGTAATGCAATCCTTGCCGCTGATATTTTAACCAGCTTCAAGCCCAGTATAATGAAGTGCGATTTTTTTTATCCTTTTGCATCGTCAAAAACAGCGTCGACAAATCGACCCCCGACAAACCGACCCATTCAAAAGAGCTCCGACATATTGGCTCCCTTCTTATTGACTCGCGACATATATTCTCCCGACATACTGGCCCCCGACAAAGTAGCTCACAACATTTTGGCTCCCCTCATAATGTTGATTCTTGCCCCTTATAGTTTAGTGCGATTCTTATCCCTGATTCTCTCTTACGATTGTAGACCATGAAAGACCTAATGTTATAACATGCCCAAGCCAACATGACAGGCACATAGTGCAGTTGCGAAGCTTCCGCGACCTATTTTTATTACCGTAATGTAAACATTCGGAACTGGAACAAAAATAACAGGTGCTCTAAATGTTTGACCTCATTGACGGTGCCAGTAGCCCTAAATTTAACAAAGAAAGTATACAGGGATGAGTTTTGTGTGTTGTGACATTCACATGTCATTTGCGGCCCCATGTGTCATTTGATGTGACACACATTATCCTAAAAAATTAATGTACTGTTTCGAGGTCATCAGTGGATGGCAAATTGTGGGTTGTAGGAATTTGTTCGTTTGTGAACCAGTTGCGTTATTTTTTTGTGTTTCCTTAGTTGACGTGAAAGTCATGTGATGCCAGTTTGAGATCCATTGGCAGTGTATATCGTGTATGCTGAAACGTTGAACGCTATCACAGTGACAGGGTGTTGATGTTGTGTTGATAGTTGTCATTGACTTCTATGTCTTTCGCTTCAATGTGGGGGTTCAAATGGACGCCATGTCACAAACGCTAGACTTATACACAGCCGGTGTTCTATTGTACTAGTTAGGTTAGACTGTTCCGTGGAAGGCCCAGCTTATTTTGTTCATTAGGTTACACTGTTCTAGTTCAATGGCTGAAGCTATTGCGGCCCTCAGCTAATTTGATCTCAAGGGTTTATATGTAACAGCGTAGGGAGAAGTTGTAACGTCTATACGTATTCACTGGTTTTGTTTGGCACTGACAGCTTTAGACAGTCAAACCATGACAGACAGTTAACACATGGCAGTCAAACTATGTCAGCCAGTTAATACATGACAGTCAAAATATGACAGTCACAACTTGACAGACTGAAATAAAACGTTACCCTACGCTTCACATCTCTATTTTCCGACAAATTTTGTGACGTTTTGTAAATTTGTAGCAAACAGTGCATATCCTGAGCCTGATCTACCTATCCATTTGCTGTGTGTGCGCTGTCTTATATCCTGTCGTTAAACTAATGTCTTAACTAATTGTCCTTAATCTCCCCAAAGCCACCGGCTGTAAAATCTAATCCTAAACTTTATTTTTTAAAATATGTCTTTAATTTTTTAAACTGTTAACTTAAACTTATAATTTCATGCGTTTTACCGGCACCATATGATTCAGCTTCTCCTTTCCCGGGGTGTGGTTTGATATATAGGTGTCTTTTAAAGGTCAAGACTTCCTTCCTTTAGTTCTGATTTGTTTTGTAATAGTTTCTTTTCAGGATCATCTTTTACACTAGTGCTAATTGTTGTTTTTAGATGACTTGTTAAACAAAAGCGTGCCCTTTCGTCTATTGAATTCGGCCACGAACCCAACCTTGCCCAGTTAAAACAATACCACATTCTCTTGACTGACGTGACAGAATAACAAATCAATCACATTTTTCCTCTGATACATCTTTCCTTGTTTTGTTTTACTGCCATCTCTCAACGTCCATTTCCGCATGGTGTATCAACAAGCCAGTGCCATTTCGTCCTGTCTCTAGCTATAACCTCTGCCTGTTCTGTTAATCACCATTTGACTATATTAAGGCAGTGGCGTCGCTAGGTCGGGTGTCACCCGGTGCGGCACTTGGTGGTGTCAGCCCAAGAAACTATATATATATATATATATATATATATATGTTGTGTGTATGTGTATAAGCTTTAATCACTGCAGAATTAATAGCAACCATGTTTATCTATAATCTGTTAATATTACAGTTGGATGTAGCATTGTTTTCTCTATAGTTAGCACGTTTACGTCATGGTGTCACCTCCACCCTCTTGTAATAATTGTCGATTTGTACATAAGACTATTTAACTTGAACTAATCATTAATAGAACTGGCAAAAAGCATTTTTTTCTGTACATTTTTTTTTTGCAATGGTGTCACCCGGTGCGGTCTGCCCTCGCTACGCCTCTGTATTAAAGCGTACACCCCCTCCCCTTCTCATTCGACTGTCACGACTACTTGCTTGTAGTCTCTGTCACTGTCCAGGTAGGTCAGGGCTGATGTCACATCCAGTTTGACTGACGGCCATGAAAATATTTGTAGTCCATGTTTTTTTTTTTTAAACACCCGGAAGTCACAGGGGAAGCTGTCGCTTGTTTCTTTTTTTTTTTTTCAAATAACTTGGTCCAATTTATTTTAAACTAACTTGTCTGATTCTTGTACTTTCCCGAAGCAGGCTTTGAACTTCATACAATTCTTCGTGATTTATAATTTTGGGTTTTACTTTTTTTTTTTCAAATAACTTGTGGTCCAATTTATTTTAAACTAACTTGTCTGATTCTTTTACTTTCCCGAAGAAGGCTTTGATCTTCATACAATTCTTCGTGATTTAAAATTTTGGGTTTTACTTTTTTTTTCTTCAAATAACTTGTGGTCCAATTTATTTTAAACTAACTTGTCTGATTCTTGTACTTTCCCGAAGCAGGCTTTGATCTTCACACAATTCTTCGTGATTTATTATTTTGAATTTAACTTTTGTCTTTTGGTTAGATTACCCGTGTTTTTGTTGTTGTAAATTTAACTTTAATTAGTGATGCCAATTATATTTTATAAACTAACGCATCTCTCACCCTTGTGAAAGAACTTACTTTTTCAGTTTAACTGTAGGTTTAAGAATTAATTTGATACTATCATAATTTGTCATAAAAGACGTTTAGATTTACTAATCCAAATATAGATCCAATTTACATTAAGACTAATTATATAGAAAAACATTTTTGCTATGAATTCGATTTCCATGAGCTCTCCACCTTTGTATCTAGAAGGTTAAGTGACAAAAATGAGATTGTTTTTTTCCTTATTAAACAACATAAAACAATATAAGAATAACTCACTCTTATCGGATTACCTTAGTTTTCTAACGATAGACCAGCTTTAGATAGATTGATGATGTAGTTGTGTATGTAGGGTTGTCGCACTTTTCTTAGCATTCTGTTTGATCCTAGTTACAAGCTTGACATCCCTAACATGTTGAGTCGATGATAACGTAAATTAGCTTTCAGCTGCGTAAGGCGATAATTCAAAACATAAAATCGTGAGGGGCTTTCAGTTTTTATAGATTGAACGTGTTTGATAACAGTGGTTCTGTATATGTGGCGTGTGTTTAATGTCAGTGGTTCTGTATATTTGGCGTGTGTTTAATGTCAGTGGTTGTCTAGTTTTGGCGTGTGTTTAATGTCAACGGTTATCTGGTTTGGACGTGTGTTTAATGTCATCGATTGTCCAGATTAGACGAGTGTTTATGTGAGCTGTCTTGGGGTTAATGTCAACGGTTGTCTAGATTGGACGTGTGTTTAATGATAGTGATTCTCTGTATATTTGGCGTGTGTTTATTGTCAGTGTTTGTCTAGTTTGTTGGTGTTTAATAACAGTGATTCTCTATATTTGGGGTGTGTTTAATGTCAGTGGTTGTCCAGATTAGAAGAGTGTTTATATCGGTAGTTGACTAGTTTAGGCGTGTGTTTAATGTCAGTGGTTGTCTAGTTTGGGCGTGTGTTTAATGTCATCGATTGTCCAGATTAGACAAGTGTTTATGTCCAGTGGTTGTCTAGTTTGGGCGTGTGTTTACTATGGCTGTCAGGATCGGTCGTACGTGTGTTTAATGTCAGTGACTCTATATAATGAATGCGTGTGTTTAATTTCAATGGCTCTCAAACTGTGCTGCCCCCGGGCTTGGTATAATTACGTTTCTTTCTTCAGTGTATTGATTAGAAGATTAGCACGAACGATTCAATTTACCCGCTGATTTCTAAATTAGCGTTAATGCTAACTCTTCCTAATGGATTTTTGTACATTTATTTCCGTTTTTTTCTTTCTCTTTCTTTCTAACCTCTTCTTGCTAATGACCAGCGGAGGAGAAAATTGCGCACTTCAAAGAGGTTTGAGTTCTGGGAGGAGAGGGAGATTGAGAGAGAGAGAGAGAGAGAGGGGAGGGGTGAGGGTTCTCTTCGATTGGCCAACGAATTTAGAAATTTTGAAGCTGTCTTGATTTCGATTTGTTCTGTCAGAATTTCAAAAGAATCTCTTCATTTCGTTTTGTTCGCGACGTCTTGAGATGGGTTGATGAAAGGAAATCTCGCTTCTGTTGTTGAGAAAGGGGGATGGGAGGTTGAGGCTATGTGTTGTGTTGAGTTTTTAAAAGAATGTCTATACAGTTGGACTGCGGTCAGTTTTGCTGATCCGGAAGTGCCGAGATCTCTTTCCAGGTTCGATCCAATACAATGTCCACCCTCCTGTGGCGTGTACTAGACTCGGGGGTGGGTTAAAAGTTGCTGAGCGCAATGCTGAGCACACTATCACTTTATGCCGAGGACAGAGAAACATATGCAGCATGGAGCACCAGATCTTGAGAGAATACTTGTGATGACCTGTGAAAATCTGACAGTGCCGTTTATGTAAGTGAATTTCTGCTCCAGAAAGAATGAAAACTTATGTCGGCAACGGTTAGCCATGTCGGCTATGAAACCCCATATCGACATAAATACCCATGTTTGAAATGAAACCCAATGTCCGCATAAATAATGTCGGCAATGAAAATAAATGATGGAAAGCGATGAGTTTCCACCCAGGTGTAAAATGTTAAAGTTGTGTCAGGACACATTCATTCACCCGTGTGTCGCCATTCTATCAACTTGCCATTCAGCTATCACACTATTGTCGCCATCTTCATCTCTCTATATGTAGAGGCAAACAAATCTCAGCTAAGAAACCAGTCATCCGATGTTATGAAAGTTTGATAAAAGCTGCTCTTCACTGCTATTGTCCCTTGACCCAAAGATTATTACAGACTACCGAACCATTGTTATGATATGTAATGAGAATATAATACCTTTTAGAAAAATGTACAATTTTCGTTTTAATTAGTGCTACGCACATACACATATCTATACCAATGTATGTAAGTCTGTCTGTTATGACCCATGTACACGCGACCTCACAAGGCACTTAGGTGTGTAGGTTAAGGGTCATCTAAAAATAGACCAGTGCCAGCACACAGTAGCTATTGTCAGGTCACGTGGAGACAAGCAGCTGTCAGGTCACATAGGTTTTTTTTTCTTATCGTAGGGCTGAATACATAATCAACGGTTCTCAAAACTCTATTTGACGATTTTTTAACACCCACTTTTCTATTGTCAGATTTCATCAAAGAAAGCCAGACCTAAATTAACGATATATAGTTGCAAACCTTATTAAAATAGACTTATTTCTAACGATAAGAACTTGTTTTTTTCTAATTTTTCAAAATAAAAAATGTATGCTCCATTCCATTTTCTGGTTCCCTTCCCCCCAGACTCCCTCCCCCTCACCATATCTACACATCGTTCTATAAGTCTGAACTCCTCGTAGGTGAGAAATCATTTATAACACACCCATTGTTTTACATTATAATGTTATAGCTGACGAAATAGTTACATGTGACGTAAATCGATTTATCGTAACTTTTTCTCGTGGTTTCAGAACCGTTGCAATTTGTGCACGGAAAGTTGTTAGTCAAAAAACACAAGTACTGAACGTTACGTTTCGTTTACGAAAGCTGTTGATTTTAAGTTGATTGTATAATTTTTTTTTATTTATGCGTAATGGTGCGTATATTATAGGACCCCCCCCCCCCCCCTCTTAGGTTTAGAGCGACTTTTGGTCGTGTTACCCTAACCTTAACCACCACAAACGTTAGACAGGACAAACGTGTTACCTCCCATATTTACATAGGTCCGGGTTTTTTCTTTTCTCTAATAGACCAGAACCAGTTTATTTGTCTGGATCAAACACCAGTTTTGTAGAGGCGGATGCAGGTTGATACACACGACTCCTAAACACCAGGATTGGCCTTTCACGTATGGCTTGTACCAGGTCCTTGTTGGGTTACCTTTCGTTATATAATGGCAGACTTTTCATTGGCTATTTAGAAACATTTAAAGCTCCGTTTGTAAAGATGTGTCTAAAAGGTCATCCTGATGGATACTTATATAAACCACATTGAATGAGTGCCATGGGTGTAGTTCTAGTTGCAACTGAGCTTGTTCCTTAGCTATGTTGTAAATACAAAACTAATAGTGTTTTTTAAGCTTAAGCTATTCTGTGAAAACCTAAGTAATAGAGTTTTTAAGCTACCTTTGGATACGATACCTTACTGATAGCGTTATTTAGCTATTCTGTGAAAACCTAATAGTGTTTTTAAGCTACCTGGAAATACCTTACTGATAGCGTTCTTTAGCTATGTTGTGAATACCTAACTAATACTAGTGAGAGTGTCTTTAACTACGTTGTAAATACCTAGCTGAAAGTGTTCTTTAGCGACGTGGTGAATACCTGACTGATAATGTTTAGGTACATAGCTGATTACTTTAAAGGAGACGTGGAGTCAGGTGGTTGTCTTGTTTACATAACCCCAACAATACAACCCCAGCTGTTTGATAATGACCCATGTAACACTTTGTAACACAGCCACCATATGCTGTGGTAGGTTTATCAGGATTGTTTTGTTCAGGTGCTTATGCATGATTAGCCACAGTCAGTACGCGACAGCATAGTGATAACCCATCACCCCACCCCACTTGTTAATTTTCACCGAGACCAACGATACTTCGAGGCTGGTTTTCCACATATTTTTAGTGAAGCGGTGTATGCTCAATTATATATAAAACAACTAAAAAAAACAACAACTCGCGACCTGTGACATTTTAACATTTTTAAAGTGTTATCGTCCTCAACGCCTAACCGAATTATCTCCCCTCCTACCGTCCCCACACACATTTTAAAGCAATTTACTTTTACGTTGTGCGACATTGTCAAACAACAGAAGGTACAATCCTCCTTTAAATGGAATCACCATTAATTCAGTACCCTTCGTGTTTCTGTTCAGATAATTTAATTTATAGTTTGGGGAGAGGGGGGGGGGTTCTAACAGGAATAAAATAAAATTCCTCTATGGAACCGAACTCGGTCTACTTAGGTGGTAGCCCAGCGTACAAACGTCCACCTCCATAGTGTAGCTTTAATAGCCCCGACTGTTGTAGAAAAGTCGTGCTGTAATTCTCTTGTCTCACGACCCTGCCCCTAATTTCTTGTTGCTTTCCGACCCGGCTGTCTGAAAATCTTGTTCTTTTTTAAAATGAGGGGGGGGGGGGTCGTCATTTTGTCACCCCGAAGATGTTCTTTTTAACGATTTTTTTTCTCTCTCATGCCTCCCACAAAACAGCGTCGGTGGTTTGTCTGGTCGGTGTTTGAGTTGTGTGTAAATTTAGCCGCGGTGTTTGTTGCATTGATCTCCCCTTGTTGGGCCGTGTATTATTTCTGTTTGATTTCTCCTGGTCGTGTCGCTGGAAGAAATAAATACGTGTTTTTTCTTTCTTTTCTTCTCTCTGTCACTTGGGCTCGTCTGACACAAGTTAGATGTCAGATTGTGTAGCACTTGAAGGTAATGATGGGGGGGGGGGGGGGTGAAGTCTCACAACTGTTGTACTTTTGAGGAAAATAGTTTTTTTTTGTTGACCATTTTGGGAGAAAATAGATTTTTTTACTATTTTCTTTTAGTATTTTTTGCGTTGTCATGATAATTAGTCTTAATTGTTGTCTTGAGTGTAGTTCTCCAGGGAAATGATACGGGGGTCGTTCGTACTTTTATTGTAATTATTATACTTATTACGACGGTCAAGTATCTAAGGAACAACTATTTTGTGTGTGTTCTTTTTAGTACTATTAGTCCCGTTTCCTTATACTAATATTATGAAACTTTAGATTGGTAAGAACTCTTAAGATGGAATGTTTGTTGTGGTCCACTGAGCTTTTGATCTTGTCGTTATAGTGGTTCTAAACTGTTATGTGGTTAACCATAAAGTTCTTTTTTGACTTGTTAATAGTCTTCAATTATGTCTGTAATAGTACAAATGATCTTTTTATTACATGCTTAGTATTAAAAAAAAAGATATAAATGTTATCTAGGTATCATAAGTGCACGCTTGTTGATGTTTAATGTCACTATAAAAATAGATGTTGACATACCTGTTGATTAACTCAAGTATGTTGATATTTAATGTCACTATAAAAATAGATGTTGACATATCTGTTAATTAACTCTTCATGTCTGCTGATACGTAATGCTACTTTAAAAATAGATGGTGACGTACCTGTTAATAACTCAAGGACACGGAAACATGGGTTACCTGGTGAATTATAAGCTGGACAAAACACGGCAGTCATTAGAGGGTTGATAAATTGATTACAACTACATACAAACATTTCCTTGTTTGCTTGTGCCTGTCAGATAAACCCCTATACACGATAATGTATTGCCGTTTCAGTAAAAACTAAGAATCGCGTTTTTAATACAGTTGCAATAGAAAACAATTCAACTCATTGAATTTATAGTCCGTTCTAATATTTGTTTTGATGGTTATTTTTTTTATCATGGAAATATTGGAAGATTAAAAGAAAAAAGTAAACTCTATGAGAGTTTCATTAGATAGAAAAATATGTGAAAAAATTAACGATCGCTGTGTTAACTGGGTGCGGGTGTATGCAAGAGCCTCATTACGTCTTATTAATTAGTTTTATTTTCCTAGTGTAGAACACCACTTACCCTCGCTTAGAAAATACTCAATCACGTCGCTTGCTAATCGATTGCAACAACGTTAATTAAATATTTTTCGTAGTTTTCGTTATGATAAAATTTTCATTTTTTTAAATCAATGGTTCATTCTATTCTAGTTTTACTATAGACAAGTGTGTCAGCGTTTTATTAAAGAGAAGTGTATCATAAAGTTTTTTTTTTAAATTGACAAGTCTTAGTATATCATACTTTTATTAAAGACAAGTGTATCATAGGTTTTTTTTTTTACATTAATTACAAGCATATCATACTTTGATTAAAGACAACTTTGCCATAGTTTTAAATATCGACACGTATATCGTAGCTCTATTTATTAAAAATACAAGTTCACCTTAGCTTTCATTGTGACAAGTCAGCCTAGGTCTATTTTTAGTCGACAGCAGAGGCGTATCCACCCCCTCCGCGCCCGGGACAAACTTTCAATTTGGCACCCCCCATATATTTTTTATATTTATAATTCGAAATAGCAGCTAAATTTAGCTTATTTTGGCCCCCCTAGGGTCGGCGCCCGGAGACATAAATACCCCCCCTGCCCCCTCCCTCATCGCTACGCCACTGGTCAACAACCTTTTTCCTATCTGTGCTGGACAGCAACCAGCTTGTACGGACTGGCAGTTCTAGCCATTTCTGTCGCATCCTCCAGGGGAACTAGCCGCGCTGTCTGAGACTTGACCGTTGTTCTTTGATTGTTCCCACCGCGAGACTTCAAGTCTGGCATACAACGCAAGGAATTCGTTTAGACCCCCAGTGAACACCGTCTGTAACACGGAAAAGTAATTATCTTACCAGTTTCGACAATGTCAAGTCTACCACACAAAGAGTATAGTTGGTCCACAGATGTATGTCCAGTTTAACTCTCACGTGTTAAGTTCCACCTAAGTGGCTTGGGGTCTAGGTCTTCCATATAAAGAATTGTTTTACTCAATGAGCAAGGTCCAGTCCCAGCCACATAAGGTGGACTGTTTAAATGCATTCGTAATGTACTCAATCAGTGGACTAACGTTTTCTCGGAAATCACAAGCTTCGCTAAGGTCGGCCTGGTCGGGTCGGTAAAGCTCATTGTTGCTTGACTGAAAAGTCCCGAATTCGAATCCCTGGAAAGATGATGCTCTATTACTATAAAGCATCATCTGCCCCAGGGATCATAGCTGAGGACAGAAACCATTGATGATTGATAAAACTCCCAAAATCAACCAACTGCTGCCTTGTAGTTTGATCTTGGGTGCACAAAGGCTATGGAAGCATATCCAGAAAGAAAAGAAGGCTGAAGTATGGTGCTTATCATGTTGACACGTAATACTTAATTGTGTGGAGTAAATACCGTCCAACACTACAAACGAAGACGAAGAAAATGCCTCAATGTGTGTTCACTTGAAGTCGTTGATTTGATTGTCTAGAACAGGGGTCTCCAAACTACGGCCCGCGGGCGGATGCGGCCCGCTAGGTCCTCTCATCCGGCCCGCGGAGATCTTTTTGTCCACGGAAAAAATGTCTGTTAGAGGTGGCTGAGGAACTTTGCCCAGAAAATTCAAAACAATTTGAAAATGTAGCTTTGGGTAGCTTTGTAGCTTTGCCCACCGTGTTGCAGACATTGGTAAAAAAATCGTGACTCAAATAGCGAAAAATGCAAGCACGTTTCACTAATTTTTAATTGCAATGGATGAATCGCCTGACAGCTGTTCCATCTCTCAACTGTTGGTGTTCATTAAAGGTATGGATGAAGACATGAACATAACACAAGAGCTGGCTTCCCTACATAAAATGTATGGCACTGTTACCGGAGAGGATATATTCAATGAGTTAAAAAACATTTGCTGATTATAACTTGGACTGGACTAACCTCAGTTAATTGATGGGGAAAAGTACATTAGTGGCATAAAGAAAGTCTTGGTTGGACAAGAGAATAATTTGAGAGAAAACTTGGACCTCGAATGTGTTTCCTTTCATTTTTTCTCTTGGGGGGGGGGGGGGGGCGGTACTTGAATTTTGTATATATTTCTATATACATTTATATTTTATTTGGGGGGTGGGGGGCGGGCTCCATAACACCGAAGATATGCCTTGAAGAAACTCTGGCCCCCGAAGTAATATTTGATAGTCAATGCGGCCCTCGGTCTGAAAAGTTTGGAGGACCCCTGGTCTAGAATTTCGGTGTTTAAGATTGCCTATCATGTTTTTGACTAAAATAGTGCGTTTTGAAAAGAATTTCAGATGTTTTGTTGGTTGTTGAGGTTCTGATAAATTCATATTAATACATTCATTCTAGTTTGGTACATACTTTTTAAGATGTAATGGTTAAAGCTTTCCTAGAACTCTTTCATTAATTAACCACACTGTTATCAATCTGGCGTGCCGTGCAATTTTTTGATGAGTGACTCTCAACCACTGCGGATCCATCACCCGTATTGGAAGCAAATTTCATCGTTTCATTTTCAATCTCCCATGAATAAAAAACAAAAACCCATCTCCGTTGTTCAATAAATCATCTTGTTTTACTGTATTAACAATCAGCTCCGAGCCTGTCAGCAATTATTTTAAAAGCAGCTGTAAATAATAGATTAGCCTGTCAACATTACAAGGCACGATTCTATACTGTCGGTCGCTGTACATCTTCACTCAGTGGAGAATACATGTCAACATTACAAGGGGTGATTCTATACTGTCGGTCGCTGTACATCTTCACTCAGTGGAGAATACATGTCAACTTTACAAGGGTGATTCTATACTGTCGGTCGCTGTACATCTTCACTCAGTGGAGAATACATGTCAACATTACAAGGGGTGATTCTATACTGTCGGTCGCTGTACATCTTCACTCAGTGGAGAATACATGTCAACATTACAAGGGGTGATTCTATACTGTCGGTCGCTGTACATCTTCACTCAGTGGAGAATACATGTCAACATTACAACGGGTGATTCTATACTGTCGGTCGCTGTACATCTTCACTCAGTGGAGAATACATGTCAACATTACAAGGGGTGATTCAATACTGTCGGCCGCTGTACATCTTTACTCAGTGGAGAATAAAATGTCATACATTGCGTCCTCTTTTAAGCTAAATCGATATATATATATATATATATATATATATATATAT